>NC_058414.1:62769793-62839955 GCF_002201575.2 Neomonachus schauinslandi
GATAGATAGATAGATAGATAGATAGATAGATAGATAGATAGATAGATTCATCCATCCATCCATCCATCCTTGGTCCTTGACTCCCTCCTTATATAGAGTTTTCTTCTTTGATGCTTGATATTCAGTTTCGCTAATTTTCTTATGCGTGTACTTTGTTTTTATTTATTGGGTAAACATATACTGAAAACCATTGTTGTTCCAGTGACTGTGCTTAATTATGGGATATACAAGCCAGAGTAAGATATAATCCTCAGCATCTGGTATAGGAGATGCACAAATAAAGATGCCAAATCATGTGTGAAAGTGCTCTCGTAGGGATTTTATAAGAAATACATAGGGGGTTTGAGAGCTAGGGCCTGATTCTGGCCTTGGGGCAGGAGGAAATTTTACAGATGAGGTGGCTTGGAGAGGCCAAATTCTAGGAACATGAACCTAGAGCCACATTTTTGGTTGGGTCTGTATCATAGTGCAATCTAACTAGCTGTGTGACCTTGGGCTTGTGATTTAACTCTTATATCCCTCAGTTTTCTTCTCTGTATAGTAGAAGTAATAAAAGCGTTACAGCATAAGGTTGTTACCAGTATTAAATGTTATCATATATAACTCAGAATAACAATTGCTTCTTAAAAGTTCTTGATAAATATTATCCATTGTTATCATTATTATCTCTATACTTATTATCATAGTTACTATTATTATTCTTTAAACTGATCCATGAAGAACATGAATTTAAAGGAAATTAGAGGAGGACATTCCTGGCAGAGGACATAATTTAAATAAGAGCAAAGGAGTGTGGAAAACCAGAGCTTGTTCAAGAAACTACCTGCAAGATCTTTAGAGTGAGAGGTCTGTAACAGAAAGTGTATGGGTGTTGTAACCCTGATTATTGGACATTTAGATAATTTTATTTTTTAATTATTATAAATACTGCTGTGTCCAACATCTATGTGAGGATATCGTACCCATCTTTGATTATTGACTTAGAGCAAAGGCCTAGAATTGAAGAACCTGTTTCTGTTTTTGGCTTGCTCTCCAGGAATTTCTTCTTGATTTTAAAAGTTCAACAGTGACTTTTTGGTGCCTCCTTGACATCAGTGATTATCATTCCTTTTTGTCTTTGTTGTTATCAAAGTGGAAACTGGTATTTTAATTGTATATCTGTGGCTATTAATAAGGCTGCATTTAAAAATATTTGTAGCCATATTTTGGTAATTTTGTAATAATTTGCATCATTCCTATTACGTATTAGCCTTTTATATTTTCCTTCTGTGAATTACTTCTTCATGCTTTCCCATGTTTCTATCAATCAGAATATCACTTTTTATTATTGATTGAAGAGCACCTTGTATCAAAAAGAAATTAACTCATTTTCTTTATGTTACAAATATTTTTTCCGAGGTTTTAGTTTTGTTTTAAATTTTGCCTAAGGTAATTTGTTTGGATTTTTTGTTTGTAACCTGACTTCCTTTTGATAGTCAAATCTATTCATTTTTCTCTACTGATTCCATATGTATATATATTTATTTTTTACTTTTTCTTCGTACATTTTTACCTTAAGCTCTTTTAACCATCGGAAATTTATTTGGTGTACCTACCTTTTGTTTTTTCCCAATATTTTACCCAAATTCCAGCAGAGTTTATTGGATAATACATCGTTTGCCACTAATTTGAAATATACTTGTAAAATATACTAAATATCTCATATGGTATTCCATTTTCCTCTCCTTCTATTCTGACACAGATAGCAATGCTATTATAATTATCATAATGGCATAGTAGCATTTATTTAAGTATTTATTTGGTATCCTTTTGTGTTTTTGTTTGCTTTTAAAGATTTTATTTATTTGAGAGAGAGAAACAGAGGGAGAGGGGAGAGGCAGAGGGAGAGGGAGAGAGAGAGAATCCCAAGCAGACTCCTCACTGAGTGTGGAGCCTGATGCAGGGCTTGATCTCACAACCCTGAGATCATGACCTGAATCAAAACCAAGAGTCAGACTCTTAACTGATTGAGCCACCCAGGTGCCCCTATTTGGTACCCTTTTGAATATAATAATTCCTCCATTACATTTCTATTTGGATATTGTTAATTCAAAGGGAAATGATCAAATATATATTCCAAGAATATGAAATAAAGTCTATTTGAATAGGTGGAAGATTGTATGTATAGGTATATATGTTTGATATATTTATCTTTTATATCTATGTTATATATATGTGTGTGTGTGTATATATATATATATACACACACATATATGTCTTCCACCTCTTCAGACAGATTTTGTTTCATATTCTTGGAAATATTTTAGGTATATAATTACATCATCCAGAAATTATGATCATTTAATCTCTTTTCTAATACATACATTCTTTTCCTTTTTTCTTATTACATTGCCTTGAATTTCTAGAACCACATTAAACAATAGTAGTGATAGATGGCCAAGATCCTCATCTTTATCTTGACTCATGTTTTTATCTTACCCTGAATGTCTTTATCTGCTTTACTCATAAATTTGATGTTGCCTATGAATTTCAGATAGTTATTTCTAGTTCACTAGGTGTCTTCTTAAATCAGAAGTGCATGTTGAATATTATCCTCTGTTGAGATTCCTTTCTGATATACTGGTTTGAAGAATTATATTAATCAAATAATTCTGTATTCCTGGAATAAGTTTTTTTTTATTGTTGCTTTTTTAATGTATCAGTCTTAGTTTGATTTGCTGTCTTAGTTTGGATTTTTTGCGTATATACATGCATAAATTGCCCTTGAGTTTATTTTTTTTTCTGTGCGAGTTTGCACTCGCAGGGCTTTGTCATAGTTTCCTAGCACAGTTATGCTAAATTTGGAAAACAGATCTTCATGTAAATGTTAAATGTTCTGCCACTGTCTAGCATCATGAGAAAGATAGTTTATCATAATTTTTAACCATTTTTCTTTATTTTTGTTGTAATTAAAATTTTTCTTCTATGAACTCCTTTGACACTTCCCAACTTGTGGAAGACTGATTTTGTGTTTTCCTCAGTGTAGTTGGAAAAGGCATTATCTTCCACTTTACTATTTCACTTCTTTCTAATTGTAAATCCTATCTACTCTATTGAGCCACTTCCTCTCCTTTGTAATTATATTCTATAGAAGCATCCCTTAACTCTGAATTCTTTTTCGACAGTCTAAGGGTTTTTTTGGTTTTTTTTTAAGATTTTTAAAATTTATTTGACAGAGAGAGACGCAGTGAGAGAGGGAACACAAGCAGGGGGATTGGGAGAGGGAGAAGCAGGCTTGCCGCGGAGTAGGGAGCCCAATGCAGGGCTCCATGCGGGGCTCCATGCAGGGCTCCATGCAGGGCTCGATCCCAGGACCCTGAGATAATGACCCGAGCCGAAAGCAGACGCCCAACGACTGAACCACCCAGGCGCCCCCAACAGTCTAAGGGTCTTTTTAAACTGTCTAAGAATCTGTCTTCACTGGTGGCTCTTTAAGTTACTTCTGTGCTGATTTCTTTTTTGCTGAGATGAAACCTCAGTCATGTTCCCAAGCTCTTTCACTTTTCTTTTGAGCAAGAGGTAGGGATGAGTGGGTTTTGGGGATATAAGGTATACACCGTGATCCTCTTTTGCCAATCTAAAACTCTTATTCTTCAAACAATAATTTACAATCCCATTGTGTCTTTTCTTTCTGTCAGGGAGAAGCAAGATAATGGAATGGTTTAAGAGTTGGATTTTGGAGTCAGCATATAACAGATTCTCTCACTCACATGTGTGTGACCTTGAACAAGTCAATTTTTAGAGCTTAGTTTCATCACCTGTGAAATGAGATACTAATAACCACCATTTTAGGTTGCTGAAAATGAGCAACCATATAAAGAAGTAGCACGATGGCTAGTACATAATAAATACTCAAAAATGGGTCTAATGTAATTATTATCCAACTATCATGAATAAGCCCCTAATTCTTTCCCTTCATCATGGTCTTCTCTTTCATATTCCTGTGCAAAAATTGCATCCAGTTTTTCACCTCTCAGAAGCCCCAGTCTGGGTCTTTAGTCATCTCTATTATCTGTACTGCACATTTCCACCTGGTCCACTTGTACTGCTTTGAAGCCCCCTCAATTTCTGCCTTCTGTCTTTCTCTCCGTACCACAGTGTGCTTTGGTGGAAAATGCTCATGGCATGGAAGACCCAGGTTCTACTCCTAACGGGGTCATTGGCTCGTTGTTTGACCTTGGGTCAGTCAGTCCTCATTTATTATAATAACTACCCATTATTTTGCATATGAGGAAATAGAGATTCAGAAGTTTTAAGTAAGTTACTCAGGAGCTGGGTGGGTGTTTTCCTTGGGCGTGGGGGCATAGAGTTTTAGCTACTCCACCACTAAGAGCTGTTGTGAGAACCCAAGTCAAGTGAGATTGTTTTAGACACTGTGGAACATGATGCAAATTGAATGGTCCCATTAGCCTGGTGTATTCTCTTATCTCCTAGCCACCCCTTACATTCCCAAACATTCTGACACGTGGTTTGTACTGTGGGCTGACCATCCTCATTCCCTCTGCCTTTTGCACACCCTTCGTCTTCCTCCATCTCTCCCTCTCTTCCTTTCTTCCCCTGTGGCATTCCCACAGAGCTGCTCATCCCAGCGTCTCCCTTTTCTCAGCCAGAGAGACGCCTCCTCTCCTTGATGTTTTCTTGCCTTACCAACTATTCCTCTTTTGTGTGTGATACCATTTAAAAATTGTTTTCATAGCTTAATTGTAGGCAAATAGCTTCACGTTTCCCCTCTGTTTATAAAGGTGTGGTTTGAGAGAGGGCAGCACAGGATGTATAGAAGGTAAGAAAGCAGAGAAAAGGAAGTGTTGGGCAGGGCTGCTATGTGCCATCTTCAAAGGCAGTAGAGCTGGGGAAAAGAGTCATAGTACCATAGTTTGGATGAAACCTGGCTTTTTATTGCCAAAAAAGCATAAGATGGAAATGGAGGTAAATGTGAATAATTCACAGTAATGTTTAAACTTTGAGGATATTTCACTTTCTCTGGAATTAGAGATTTATGTTAGTAAAGAGTTAGGGAGGAATTTGAAATGTTTAGTTTACAAGAGTGTAAAAAACATTGTCCAGTTATTTATCTAATCTTGCATTGGTCTTGCTTTTAAAAACACGTTTAGATTTGAAGTAGCCTGAGAAAAATAAACTGTTCCAGGCAATAACTTGATGCCCCAGTGGAAATAAGATGGATCCTTTTTCATTCGTTTTGAGAAATTTCTCAGACAGAAGTCTTTGTACCTTCCCTTGCAGTTCTTTCATCCACAAATGACTGTTATCAAGAACTAGAATTACAAGCGCCCCAGTACTTCTTTTTAACTTTAGCTTCTACACAAATTACTACTGAGATCTTATTTCCTTTCTGGGCTGGACATTTTGTTGTTGCACCTACTCAATCTCACAGATTCTCCATGTGTTATCATCCAGTAAGTTTCATTTCTTAAAGATGAGTATCAACTAAAGCAAGGAACTTGTTGAGAACCATTTCTGGTTCACAGAGCAATCAGGTACCTGGGAAGTAGGAATAAGAGTTACTATACTACATTCTGCTGTAATTACTTTCCTTTGAGAAAGGAAAGACAGATAATATTATGTTAAAAATAGAATTTTGGTTTCCATTGCTTCCTCCTGATCTCTTAGCCTAAATTCATTCATTCAAGTCAACAAATAATTATTGTGTGTGTACTATGTGCCAGGCACTATTCTAGGACTTGGGATAGAGCAACGAACAAAATGAAGATCTTTGCAGTTTTGGGGCACTAAATTCTAGGCAGGGGGAAACACTGCACACCAAGCATCATAAATAAGTAAACTATATCATATATTAGAAAATAGTGTTAGTGTTAAAAGGTGATAGGCATTACAGAAAAAGAAAAGGAATGTCGGAAAGGGGGCAGTTACAAGATTATGATTTTAAATTGGGTTGTCATGGTAGGCTTTGTTGAGGAGGCAACTTTTGAACAGAGACTTGAAGAAAATGAGGGATTTATTCATGCATAGATCATTCCATTGTAATTCCTTACAATGAGACTCTTAGGCTTAGGTGAGAGAAGTTTGGCAATACAAGGCAAAAATGATGCTTATGATAATAATAGTAGTAGTAGTATACTACTTGTATATCACTTACTGTGAGCCAGGCACTATTTGAAATGCTTTACATAAATTAACTCATTTGACCTTTGCAGTTACCCTATGAGCTAGGTACAGTTATTATCCACATTTTACAAATAAGGAATTTGAGGCAGAAAAATAATCAAGTAACTAGTTTTAAAAAAACCAACAACTAATAATGTTGGGGCTGGGATTAAAATTCTGACAGTCTTGCACAAGAGTTTATGCTCTTGAAGCAACTGGAAAATTTTTAGAGCAAAATGTTAGCCAGAGAGATTTCATTTCACATGATATGAGAATTTGGTAGAGTGGATGGATTAAGTTCTTTGTGAAACAAGATAGAATACAGGACCTGATCAGGCATCTTCCCAGCTTGGCTAGCCTGTACATTAGTGGGCTGTCACCAGCCACAATCCTAGAATCATGTGGTAGAGCATTCTTCAAAGATAACTTTTTAAAGGACTGTTTCCTGTGTGTTTCTTCAAGTTTCATGAGTTCCCTTTTGAATATATGTATACATATATATATATTATATCACATATATGATATATATATGATATAATAGTATATATTAAGTACCTACTCTTTGCATAAGAGAAAAAAAAATTATCTCCTTCCCCCTATGTGTTTATTTTCCTGTGGGAAGCTTATTTGTTTACCTTGCAGTCTAGAGAACATCTGGAAACTGAAATAGAAAGGACTGTATATATGAATGTAATACTTTGCTATTTAAGGATCTTAAAATTTCTATATCTTTAGAGGTGAGGTATGAACTAAATGACTCTTTGTTAAGCGTTATTTCTTGAAACACTGGTGGTGAGTAGTTGCCACTGAATCCTTCATTAATAATCCCTTCCTTTTCCAGAAGGACTTGCCAACACCTATAAAGTATTCACTAGGAGAATTAAAGTCATATAAAAATAATTGGTGTTTGCTTCCTTCAAGGCATACATTTAAATACGTTGCTTTATTCCTTTGCTCCTTGGCTGCCTCCTATGTTTAGTAACTCTAGGTCAGCAGACTTCCTCTTTTAAGGTTCATCTGCTGGCCATTTCAATTTCCCATGAGAAAACAAACCTACCACTCTTTTACCCTTTTATCTTAATGTTTCTTCCATTTATGTCATATTATCTCGTGGGTTTGCATTTCTCAATAATAATGGCACTGCTGGTAAATAGAAAACAATGAATGTGATTATGCACCCATCATCGTCATCGTCATCATCATCATCTTCTTCTTCCTGGTGAGCCTTTTTAAAAAATTCCTTTTGTGATCTCAAGAGGGGTGGTCATCTTTGACAGTAACTTATCAGTGATTTCATCTTTTCAAAATTGTTTTAAATTTTTATTTACTTATTATATTTATTTTATTTTCATTCCAGTGGGGTTAACGTACAGTGTTATATTAATTGATTTCAACTTAAAAGGAATGCACGCACTATTTTCAAGTGAATTATTTTAATGCATCATTGACAGTTTGGGTGTTGGCTACTTGGTACAGCTGGAAACATTCTGCCACTGGTCTGCTTACCCCAGCCTCAATTTTCACTTGAGCATTTTTTAGAGTGTCAAGTATAAATTTGTGCTGTCCTCATGGCTTACAGTTTCATGTGTAATTGGCTGTAACTGTAATGACTAATGTATATCGGGGGTTAATCAAGAAAATAATAGCTAACATTTATTGGGAGTTTACTGTGTGCCAGTCTCTGTGATAACTATATTACAGGCATTAACTAGCTTAATCTTTTTCTCTCATAAGATAAATGCTATATTTTCTGCATTTCTGGGAAAAGGAAACTAAGGCCCAGATTTATGTGACTTTGTTCAAGATACAGTGAAACTTGCCATGCAACGCCCCTTTTCAGGATATCCCTCTCTGCGATCAGTGGGCTAACTTATCATCCTGTGTACATTTCCCTTTTCTAAGATATGACATTGTTTAATGGACTATTTTAGAAATGTATCACTAGACAATAAAGTTACTTTGGAATGAGTCCTGAGTGTTTATTCAGGTTCCTCATTGCATTTGAAGAATATGATGGAACAGGCACTCTCCAGAACCATTGGGTTCTTTTCTCTTTACTCTGAACCTGTTTGTAACCAGAGTGACTTAACTGACCTCTTCATTTCATAATCATCACCTAGACTCTGTCGTTATTAAAAACAACACAGTTTGGTCAAGATTATGGCTTTTAATTGGGTTGTGGAAAGAAACTCAAGTTGAAGAAATGTTGCCAGGATCATGGGGAATTAATAGCCGCTTGATGCAAGAGGGAAGCTGTGAAGAACACTGGCTCTCTTATTATGTGGTGTCCAGGCAAAGTAGAGTTATGCTCTTACTATTTCATTTCAGTTTTTGAAAGAAATTATTATTGCAGAACTATTGGCTTCCTTTCTTTCTCAACTGTGGCTATAATGTTTTATTTGTGCGTGTGTACTTTTGAGAGAGAGTTGGTCTCTGAAGTGGGAGTTAGGAGAGGAAAGTATTTGAAATGGAAATGTCTTAAAATCATGTCTCTTTCCAGTTGTACATTGGATTTCCTTAGGATTTAGAAACAAAATGGAAATGAAAAACCACAATCACCTTCTTTTTGAACAAGAAAATACTGTACTTATCAGTATAGAAAAAATCTAGTTGAAAGACAATACATCTTGCATTTCATTGCAGAGTGCTCCAGACATCGATCAACTGGCAAGGAAAAGCAAATATTAACTTTCTCTTCTTCCCCACCTTCTCACTATGGCCGGGTAATACTTTTGTGTTCCTGTTTGGGGGATTTAATGGCCTTGTTAACATGTGGGAAAACATTGTGATTGGAGACTTTAACAAAATAGTGAGTAGGTTTTTGTTTTGTTTTGTTTTGTTTTTAAGTTCCATGTTTATGTTCTTACTGGGTTTGTGTCTTTCCAAGTGCTCCAGGTTAAGAACTAAATGTGTTAGGAAAACAGATGTAATGCAAATAAATAGGAAGAGTTTTCATTTCCTTCACTGAGCAAAGCTCTGAGTTCCTGAGCAGTAATTTTATGGTACCTTCTCTCCATATCAGAAGTTGTGCTGACCCCAGCTTCTGTCTCCTAATTTGTGTCGTAACTGACTAATGATCTATAGGGCCAGACAACAATTCAGCTACATATGGTTGGGGGTCATAATGCACTAACATAGTGTAAAGATCACTCTTGCCAACAATTAATTGAGGAATTCACTTTATGAAGCCCTGTTTACAGACTGACATCTGGAGAAATTCTTAACCTGGATCCATTCCAATTTGTAGGATTTATGGACTGCACTTGCTTTTTTGTAAATAGGATTCTTTTTCTGCTTGGTACATTCTGTTTACGTAATTATCAATGGATGAAAATGGCTATGTTCCTGTATTTCTTAGTCCTCTGTACCAAGTGGGCCTAAATTCTAAATGGTGGTCTAGCTAAAAGAATACTTAGACACCTATCATTATTCAAGTTGTGGAAACCTCTTAATGTCAGGAACACCCTGCTCTCTTAAATACAGACTCTAACTGGAGCCCTTACACCCCAAGGGACTTAGTATTTAGCCTTTATGGGGATTTTAAAACTTGTTGAGACACATGCTAGACCTCTTAAAATATATTAGACTCCCTTTTATTCACACACTTGGTCTCTGCTGTGAAGTGTGAAATGGAAATATTTTCAAACATAGGTACATGCATAGTCTTGAACACATTTTAAGTTCTCACTGTGTGGGGGGGGGGGATCAAAGCTTATTATTAAGCAGCAGAATTAGATTCCCAAACATTCCATGGGTTGTCATGGTGGACACACATTACAGTGACCTTCACCTGCCTCTCTTTGCTAGCCATTATTATCTCTTGCTGGTGGATGAGCTACTGTCGATGTGGTCAGCATGGCATCTGCGAATACAGGGAGATAGAAAAGTTGTAGAATGGACTGAAACAGAACACAGGAAAGCAAATATTTTATGTTGGAACTGGACACCTAGAACTAGATCGAAAAGCATTTTCTTCTTCTGCTTTGCTGAATTTTGAAACTGTAAAATTGAACCAAGTTAAGGATGGGGTGCTTCCACATTACAACAAAGTAAAGGGCAGAATGGAAGTAGAGATGAGAAAGATACAGACCTATGTCGTCCAGTACCTCCTTGAGAGTAGCAGCGTCATCACATGATATCAACCTGATTTACCATGCTGTGGTAGAAACATATTCAGTGATATCATACATTTGCAACAGCTTTATTTCCAAGATGTGTTTTGATGAGGTCTGTGCCTGTTGTATTTATTATGTATATGTATGTATACACATTTATATATATGTTTTTTTTTTCTGGAACACATCTGCTAAGCAAGCACCTTTCTAAACCCAATTTCACAGAAATGTTGGCTCTCCAAAATCGCTCTTAAGCACAGAACAGAGTTACACACACACACACACAAACACACACACACACAGGTCATTAGTCATAATATTTCCAACAAGCATAACCTTACCACTTATGATGTGCTTTTAAGGAAATGTCAAGTCCAAGTATGGGACAGACCAGACATTTTGATCTGAAGTCCAATTTAGATGGAGATTGGTGGGGAATCAATCAGGGAAGTGCAGCCCCACTTTTCCTCCAGAGCTTTTTACCTTTTATTTCCACTGTAGCCCTTGTGTAGGTCTTTAATCTGTGTTTTTTCCACAGCTCTTCTTAGCTATCCCTCTTATTCTGCATTACGTTTTCCTAACTGCTAATGTATTTTTTATGCTGAATATTTGATCATCTACACCTTCAGTAAGTTGCCCCAAATATCTTACATAAGAGTATGTTCACGGAATCATAGCCTGCATTGGTGATTCATCCTTTCTCTTTCCCTTTCCTTTTCATCCTCTGTCTCCCTGTCTCTTCTACCTGCATCCTTCCTTCCACTGGTCCATTTTGCTGAAAAGTTTCTAAACACTCAGCTAAAATCACTATACAAACGTACAGTAGGATACTTGGCTTTCTAAGCTTATGCTGTCCTTGGGTTAGAAAAAAATATATTTAAGAACAATTAGGAAGATAAACACAGTAAAGAAGAATTATCAGAAAAACTCCTGTACATGTCTGTATGCCTCTGTGCTTGCGTGTGTTCACACTCACACATGTATAGATAGATAAGGGGGGAGGATAAAGAATAAAACATTTCCCAATGGCTATATTTATAGAGAAATTTATAAACTACTATTCAAGTCTCTTTGGGAAGCTCTTCATATTTAAGATAGTGAACTATTCTTTTCAAAGCACCCATTCCCCACTCTTCACATGAATTATAAACCTTTGAAATGAAATCTGAATGTTAACCTCAAAAAAATACTCTATCCATCAACTAAATCTTGATTAAATGAAGAATATCACTGGTGTATATTTTTGAGGCTTCTGCTGTTTTTAATTCTAAGTGGCAATTCAAGCCACTTGAACAGATGATTCTTTGGCTGGCAAGTCAGAGCAGGGTCTGGGGTCATTTGTGATTCTCAGTGGCGCCTTGTTTGATTCCTCTCAATTATGAGGAAAAAAGAAGAAAAGTTGTTTTCCTCCCTGAAGGAATGGAACATTCTCACCCATACACCCAATTGACGGCAAAGGTCACCTTTGCAAGAAAATAAATCAGCAAATCCTAAAATATACCCAAAGAACAGCTTGCCAACCTGCTGGATTTTCTGTATCATTGAAAGGAAGTACTAGTTAGAACAGCCAACTCACAAATCCATTGAGATCTTTCTGGAAAAGGAGGAGTACTTGAGAAAGCTCTAGTGGTTTAGGAAGCAAGAGATTCAGAACTAGCTGGGGCATTAGGGGCATGAGCTACCTTCTCTGAGCCTCTGTTTTGATATCTACTAAATGAAGGCAGTTGAACTGAAAACTGAGTTCTTTGATTCCACAAAAATGGTGCAGAAAGTACATCTTGCCAAAAAAAATTAATAGAGGGCAGAGATGATAAAATGTACTGTGTGCTAAGCACTGTACTGGGTGTACATGGTCTCATATAATCCTCCCGATAGTCCTCATTAAGACCCTCTTTTTACAGATGGGGCAACTGATAACCTGGCCTGGGTCCTGCTGCCAGATCCAACCTGGTCCACTCCTGTGAGCTTCACGGTCTAGGTCAAGTCTCACTGTTGGCCTCCTTCCCCTTCAGTGGCCTCTCCAGTCACCGCCCACTTAGCTTTCACTTTTGATAAAAGGAAAGATAAACCCCTGGAGACAATTCTAAAATATTGGAAACCTTAAGAATTTATAAAAAGAAACCTCCTATAAAAATTTTTCCCCAGTCTAGTCATGAGAAAAACATCAGATAAATTCCAGTAGAAGGGCATTCTGCAATATACTTGACCAGTACTCCTCAAAACTGTCAAGGCCATCAAAAACTAGGGGAAGTCTAAGGAACTGTCACAACCAAGAAGAGCCAAAAGAGGTATGACAACTAATGTCGTATGGTATCCTAGATGGAAAAAAGATATTAGGTAAAAACAAAGGAAATTTGAATAGACTATGGACTTTGGTTAATAATAATGTATTAATACTGGTTCATTGATCGTAACAAATGTACCACACTAATGCAAGATACCACAATAGGAGAAACTGTGCAGAAGATATGTAAGAATTCACTGTATAATCTGCTAAATTTTTCTGAACATCTAAAATGGTTTTGAAAAGGAGTCTATTAAAAAAAAAGTTTATCACTGCCTAAACCAAAAATATTGTAGCAGTAGGGTAAACAATATGCTTTTTTTTTTTCAATTTATGTGTTTCACAATTTATTTATTTGTTTATTTGAGAGAAGGAGAGAGAGAGAGCGAGTGAATGCACACAAGCAGGGGCAGGGGGCAGGAGGGAGGGGCAGAGGGAGAAGCAGACTCCCCACTGAGCAGGGAGCTCAATGTGGGGCTCCATCCCAGGACCCTGGGATCATGACCTGAGTGGAAGGCAGGCGCTTAACCGACTAAGCCACCCAGGTGCCCAACAATATGCTTTTAAACTAGTACTACTCTTACTACTACTTCTTTTACTTCTACTACTACTTCTCCTCCTCCTCACCCTCCTCCTTCTCCTCTCTCTTCGTCATCCTCTTCTTCCTCCAACTCCCTCCTCCTTCTAGTTATTATAGTAACTATAAGGTGATCTAACAGTGTTAAAATGCCTCTAGGATCCTTTAGAATTAGGATACTGTAAAAGAGTGACTTTCTGTGAGCCTTGGATTAGGCCAGGGATCGGCAAACTATTTATGGTCCATGGGCTAAATCTGGCCTACTACCTGTTTTAGTAAATAAAATTTTATTGGAACACAACCAGTGCTCATTCACATTTACATTTTGTCTTTGGCTGCATTTGCACTACAATGGAAAATTGAGTGATTGCACCAGAGATCAGATGGCCTGCAGAATTTAAAAAATGTTTACTATCTGGTGAACCCTTGATTTAGACTATTTGGGTTATAAGGTAGAGAGTGAGGCAGGTAAGTGGGGCCACCAGGATTCACATGGGGGTAGGATCAAATATTAGAACTCAGCTAATCAAGTAGAAGGAAAAGTATAAGATAGGGCATAAATAAAACAGAGCAGTCAATTTCAGAGTTGGCCACTGTTTAAGGTTTCTGGGCACTTTTCTTTTTTTGTTGCAGAGCTGTGTCTTTGGCCCATAGGTGCATCAGCCTATGTGAACCCTGCCCTTTCAGACTCCCACCTTTATAAAGGGACCTTTATCTTGGCCTATTTATTCTTCTTTTAGTGTTCCTAACTTTTACCTGAAAATAGCCAAAACTTCCTGTGTTTTTCAGCGTCCCAGGCACTTACACACACTCATCAGTTTCTCTCTTACGAAGGAGGGATGCCATAGTTTCTATTTTATAGATAAGGAAACTGAAGCTCGTTCAAGTGAAATAACTTGCGCCAGAGAATCGGTTGGCTCATAAATGCTGTGCCACAGTTTGAATCGAGGATTCATAACATAACATTAAACCCCCTACACCATGCCTACCTACAGTGCTGGAACTGGCTTTCACTAGCTCATGAGAGCCAGTTGTTGAATTTTTAGGTATTCTGTGAGCTAGGTGACAAATTCAGCCATTATTAAAGACTAAATTATGTATATTTATAATCAAATACATTGTATCAGGAACAAAGATAATATACTTTAAAAATCTTTACTATTTTACTACATTTTACTCTATGCTCTGGAGGTGGTTGGTGTCTACAGAGTCTGTGTGGTGAAAGTGCTAACTGTGTGCTCCCCGTGCAACTCTGCCAAGCTCTTATTTGGTGATGCCACTTTGGTTGCTTGAAACTGGCCATGATGGGAGTATTTACACCATGGACATGGGCAAACACTACAGATCAGGGCTTTACTTTTCTCTCTTGCCAGCTAGCTGGTTACATATTTAGCGGCATGTCAATGTTTACCTTCCATTCTGATTTTGATCTCTAGCTAGTATTCTAGAGGATAGTCACATTTGTTTCTGGTGGGCTCCTATCTTGACCTTTGAATTCTATAACTTTTATAGTTAATGCCACAGTAGCAACCTAGAGAGAGGACCTGAGCTCTTTTTTTTTTTTTTTAAGATTTTATTTATTTATTTGACAGAGAGAGACACAGCAAGAGCTGTGGAAGTGGGAGGGGGAGAAGCAGGCTTCCTGCCAAGCAGGGAGCCCAATGTGGGACTTGATCCCGGGACCCTGGGACCATGACCTGAGCCGAAGGCAGACGCTTAACGACTGAGCCACCCAGCCGCCCACCTGAGCTCTTTTTTATTGTTATTTTTATTTGTTTGTTTTTCTGACAGTGGGTAGAAATTCCTTAGAGTAATTCCCTTGTTGAGAAAATATGTTCCACATGGTTAAGGAGGAAGTTCAACCATTTTATAGTTTGCTTTTAAATGCAGAGACAGGTTTGAGGATAGTTTGGACTCCCTAAAAAATCCTTGAGTTGCATTATCTTTATAAATATAGTGTGAACTCCTATTCAGAATTTTAGGTAAGGTGTTTTACTTAAGTAATTTCCTGGCTACATGAGGAATTCTGTATGTATTAATGTGTTATTAACTTGCAAAAAAACAAATTTTTACAGCTAGGTATGGTTAACACAAATGAGCTTGTACATAATTTGGTAACAATTCAGAGGAATAGGCAGTGTAGTAAAGTGCCTCAAAAACATCCTCCTAAACATCATTGGTGTAGTCTCCAATTTATAGACTATCTTGTTCCAAATGCTCCTGGGCTGATTATTCACAATTCATGATACATGCTTCATGTTTTTAAATTTTTACCTGCAGGGATTAGCTACCACTTACAACATTGTTCTCTTATGCCAATGCACCCAGAGTCCCAACTCCTGATCGCAGTTTCCCTTAATGAATCTCCTCTTATAAAAGAGCACAGAAGTAGAAGTGGATCCCCATTGTTGTGGCGGGAGCAGGCACTGGGGAACCTGGACATCTTCCCTGGCAGGGAGATGGGGGCTGGTCTGGATACTGTGCAGTGAGGGAGCTGCCCCCCAGCTATTTGAGTAGAACAGAGATCACATAAGTAAGTCGTGAGAAGCCCCTGTTGTTGCCACATTGACTTTACTGGCTATCTGAACTTTAAATAATTAGGAGTTTGCTGAATGGTTATTTCTAAACTCTAATTCTATGTATCATATTAATTAAGGTAGACCATATCTTGTGTCACTGCTGTTAAAATGTGGCCAGAAGACTGGCATCTGCCTGTAGACTTTTTGTGAACCTGAAATTGAGAGTAAGTGTTTAGGAACTTGTAGCAATTGACAGAGTACTTTTATAAAGATTAAGTCTACTACTAATAGATGAGGGCTGGTATATTGTTCATTTCATTTTTCTAGTAATTCCTTTTATTGTTATTACATTTTACAAAAATACTAGTTTAGATAGATTAGAAATTTTAAAAAACTGGTCCTTTTGAGAAGCATGGCTGCCATGGGAAGAGCTGGCTGCAGCTCATACAGACTTGCTGTGTGACCTTTGGCGAATGATGTAATCTCTAGGTTTACATTTAATAAATTGAGACTTTCTAGCAGGCCTGATAGTTAGTCTTACAAAGCTAAGTCAGGGATGCAAAAAAATGTCAAAATTTTAATTTTCTTTATGAGCAAGATGGTGGGAAATTCAGTCTCAGTTATTATTGCCCACCCCACATCCCCTAGCTCCTGTCTCCGTGGGGCTCAGAAAATGAGGGTGCAGTACTGTCAACAGCCTCATTGCCTAAGCCCACAGCAGAGGCTTGGTGGATGAGGGAGTCCTTGCTGAGGTTGGAGCTCCTGATCCCCAGCCCTCCTTGTGCCTGCATCTCCATCCCTTGATGCCTTGCTCCCTTGGGGTGGTCCAACCTGGCTCTCTTTACCCCTCTGAATTACCACTAGAGAAAATCTTTCCCCAGAGATACTTTAATATCTTCAGTGAGCTCAGGCTATGGAAAACTAAGGCTAGAAAAGAGTATTTTCAGGCTACTTTTTTTTTTTTTTTTGATTTGGCCCCAGTACAAATTTCTGAGGCATGGAAGCACAAATGGCCTGGAGAAATTTGGGGGGAAGAGGCACAGGGGAGGGAAAGCTGAAGAAAAAACACAAATTAGTATCAATTTTATAATTGTAAAGTGGGGCCAATAAACCCTTACTGATAGGGTTGTCTGAGGATTGAGTAAGCTAATGCATTGAGAATTCATAGCCAAATGTCCAGCACACACTAGGTCCATAGTACTATGATTTCCAGATCAGGAGGTCCCTGGCTCTCACTTGTTTTTGCCTGTTGGCTCTTATGTGTTGCACACACAATGTGTGTTTGGATGATTTCATCCAGCTGTGGTTTTTCTTCCTTTCTTTCCTTTGATGATACAGGCTCTAAGCCAAGGGTACTTCATCTGGCATCCATGGAACCCAGGCTCCACTTCCACGGATGGGCTTCAGAGGGTCTCTGATAGTCTGGAAGTTTTATATGTTATTTCTATTTACTGTTTACTCTGAAATTTTTAACAAACTAATGTTTTTTTCCTAGCAAAAATCTCATCAGATATACTCATCTATCCTTCTTAGCAGATTCAAATGTAGTAGCTGTGGGGTGAGGACTAAGATTCTGCATTTCTCACAAGCTCCCTGGTGATACCCAGTGCTGTGGGTCCGATGATCTCACTTAAACTAGCAAGGCCAAAGTGGCCTTCTGACTTTAAGGATGTGCCTTTCATTGCCTATTAACTTCACCAAACTTGCCGTTTTCTTTTTTTCCAACATATCTGGTCATCAGAAGCAGCCGCCCTATTCGGGAATGTTTATAATTATAAATATTTCCACTCCACAGCTATTCAATCTGCCAGTCTTGACCTCTACATGCACTTCATTCCAGTTAGCCATGGATGAAAGCTTACATAATTACATAACAGGGTTTTGCCCATCATGTTTGCTCCCACTCATGGAGCCCCCATTTCTTACACATAGGTGGGCAATCTAACCTCAAAATTCTGTGTTGAAGGCCTGCTTTTTAGAACTATTTCCAGTGTCGATAATTTTTGCAATAAAGCAGAGCCTGAGGCAAGGATTAAAATGATGGTTTATTTGACAAACTCAGGGAAGGGAGGATGAGGAAAAAGGTAAGGGAGTCAAGGAAATATGTGATATAATATAAAATGGTTCATCCTTGGTTCTTCTCTCAAAGAGCCATGAAGAGACCCAGCACACAGCACTTTCCTGGAGGTTGGCAAAAGGAAAATAATAATTCAGAGTCCACCTGGGGAGAGGCATTCTCTGCCCAGCTTTTTCCCTTCTTCCATTTTCCATTGGTCATGATGCCAGATCCAAACTGGGAGGTCAGAAACTCTAGGCATGTGTTTGGTCAGTCTGGCTGCATGGAGGCATCCGAAAAAGGGGGTGGGGTGGGATTCCCAGGGCAAATGACTGGTCAGCCCTGCAGTGGGATTTGAGAGATTTTTTTTATCTCTTTGTACTAAGGACAAGGAAAAAAATTTTTGTGCCAAGAAGAAAAGAGGAAATTACATAAGTTGTTCATAGTCTCTAATGACTGACTTGTCCTTTTATGTCCATGTGGTTAAAGAACTAGGAAGTGCTTTTAAGTCTTTATCCTTTGTCTTGCCTCAATATGAGTCAGCTGGAATAAAAAAGGTGGACTCTACTTAATCAGTGGAGATCTG
This sequence comes from Neomonachus schauinslandi, assembly GCF_002201575.2. NCBI lineage: Eukaryota > Metazoa > Chordata > Mammalia > Carnivora > Phocidae > Neomonachus > Neomonachus schauinslandi. The sequence continues at coordinate 62,788,093 of NC_058414.1, forward strand.
CCTCTCTCCACAAATGTGTGGCAGACACCACTAACTGATCACTGCAGTCTTCCCATTTGTTGGCTGGGTATACTTCTTCCCCACTCCTGAAGTTTCTTTGTGTGTGAAGATAGCTATAGGAGTACAACATTCCTGGCCTCACCCTGCTTCCTCCCTCCCTCTGCCTCAAGGATGTCTTAAACTGATTTGTGAGTGTGCAATGAGAAACCAAGCCATTCTTGGTCCTTTTTTTTTCTTGAGATCAGGTTCTGTTCTGCAAGGAGCACATCACTTATTTCTGTTCTTCCCTGTCATTAGTCTTACAGAAGTACTTCCTCACCCCACATACCCTAGTTTTTATCTCAGTTGGGTGAGGGGCCAGGAGGAGAAGGGTGCTATTTCATGGGCTTTGCCAAGGTCCCAGCACCTCAGTGCCTGCCTTGGCCTCACAATACTCTAAGCAGTGCTCCTGGCCATCACACTCAGTGGATTGCCAGGTGGAATAAAACCTGCTGACACCTGAGTCCTACAGCCTCAGTACCTCTGGCTAATGCTGCAACTGAGGAGCCATAGAGTAAGTGGTCAGATGACATCCGCTTTAGGTGTTGTCAGGCTTGGGTGTGAGTTCGGTTAGGAGCCATGTGACCTTGGCAAGTTACTGCATCTCATTAGATCTGTCTTATCTGTAAGATGAGAATAATAATATCTATTTCATGGTTTCTAGAAACTAAATGAGATAATATGGTCAGGGTTTCTAGCATTTAGAAAGTACTCAATAATGATAGTTATTGTTACCATGATACACAGGCTTTGGAAACAGATTAAAAATAAGGGGCGCCTGAGTGGCTCAGTCGTTAAGTGTCTGCCTTCGGCTCAGGTCATGGTCCCAGGGTCCTGGGATCGAGCCCCGCATCGGGCTCCCTGCTCTGTGGGGAGCCTGCTTCTCCCTCTCCCACTCCCCCTGCTTGTGTTCCCTCTCTTGCTGTGTCTCTCTCTGTCAAATATATAAATAAAATCTTAAAAAAAAATAATTAAGCCTGGTCCTCCTTCTGGATGGGGCCCTTGCCGTTTTTAGATATAGCCAGGCAAGTTTCATTGCACTGTTGGAGAATTCTAACATATCCTCTTGGGAAACCTCTGAGGCTACCTCTAATTCTTATTTTATGAATGTGGAGATGCTTTTCTCTCCAGTTTTCCTGGGCATCAATTTCTTTTTTCAGAGTTGATGCAGAGGGATGAATGGTAAGGTGTATTCTCCTTCAGACTTGGGATCTTGCCACTTGCCTTTCATTTGAGTGATGTGGTTTACAAATCAGTGCTGCAATACCCTGTCTTTCCTCATAAACCCCTTCATGCATACAGCCAAACTTGAGTACAGAGACTTTGGACTCAGTGTGTGAGAAGCCTCATCAAGGAAAAGAAAAAAAAAAAATCACACTACATTAACAAGAAAAATGGCTTTGGAAAAAAAATATGTATAGTATACAGCATGTCAGTACATTTTCAGGAAATGGTAGCAAATTAGTCAAATCAAGTTACAGATACAGTCAAGAAGTTATCACGAGTCTCCCCTACAAGATTTTGGTGAATAAAATCAAATGACTTATACCCAGTATTTTAAAAGTGCAGTGGTGCTGGCTCATCCTCAAGTCACTGTGGGAACTGACTGGGAATTGAAAGCTTCCACAATGCAGCATGTGGCTTTGCTGTTGAATTATGAAGCGTTTGTGTCTGTACTGTGAGGTGCTGGACTCAGGGATAGAATCAAAGTGCAGAGATACACCACCACAGTCACTGTCTCGGGATGCAGGCAGCCTTCCTCTTGGCTCAAGAAAGGTTTCATTCCTGTGTGGTCAGTGTGCTTTTGTTTTTATAGTTTCTGATGCTCTGATATTAGAGAGAATTCCTGCTGGGGTACCCTTATATTACAGATATCACATATGCTATAGGTTTTGTCCTTTCTGACTTCAAAAAGAATAAAGACAACACCATTGCTGCTATTGCTAAGTGATCTCGGTATAATATGTCTTTGGGGCAATAACTCATTCCCAGTATTTTCACCGAAGAGAGACATTTAAAATTATTCTTTTTGGTCTGCTCCTGAAGATTGTTGTCACATCGTTTGTTACCTTTATGATTGGTATGTTCTTAAGCTGTGGTTGCTGTGTGGAGAGGCAGATTTTCCTACACACTGCTTAAAATATTGTATGTATTTTTTCCAACTAGGTGGCTGTACTACCATCCCAGAATCAGACTTAGAGGAAAGATCAATAGAACAAGACTCCGCTGAACTGTTTACCAACCACAAACACCTCATTGTAGAGACGCCCATGCCTGGTAAGAAAATGGGTGGCCTTCACCAATGATACGTCAGGGATAGTGACACTCTGGCCAGTTCTCATCATACCAGAGAGCCTTTTCACAAAGCTGCTTGTTTTCCAACTTCCTCATCCTTCCCCTCATCATTGGTGCAGTTGAATTTGATTATTTGTATATTCCTTTCAATATTGAAACCTTTTTTCTCTCTCTCTCACTCTCTTTTTTCTAGAAGTTTCACCCCTCCAAGGAGTCTCGGAATAGTTCAAGTAGAGTTGTCTGGATGAGGGGAAGATGGCCTTCCCAAGGCTGATCCTGTGTGGACCTCATGCCAAGCACAGATGTAGGGCTGGTCCAGGTGCTTCATCCATCTCACCTGCTTGGAGATGATACTATATAGACATGGGGATTGGGATTTTTTTATTTTGCTAGGAGGACTTGTAATACCATGGGCAGGTCAGTTGAAACTTGTCTTACTGGGAAAAGCTATTGCCGCTTTTTGGTCATCTGTATGCTTATAGCCATCGGATATAGTGAGAGGACATCTTTTGGGGACAGACTTTATAATGCAGAGACCTAGATCCAAAGTAATTTGATACCCCATTTTTTTCACAGAATTCTTATGTAGTAAGTGTATCAAATTTAATAAAGCATCTCATTGTCCAACAAAATCTTGGATTTGATTTATAATTAGAGGGTTTTATAGTTGGTTTCTCTACATTTTTTCTTCAAAGGAAAAGAACTGAAAGGAATTGAAAACTTTGCTACTCCATGGTAACACTCAAATATAATTGTTTTATAAATAAACTACAGAATTTTCATATGATCTATTTACTCTATTCTAAAAAATGGAAGAAGGTAAGTTTTTAGTATTGAACAAAAATGTTAAAATATTTTTAGGGAAGGTAGTATATTAACATCCTCTTTAGATTACCCCATGGTGACACCTTTTAAAAATTCAGGTTGTAAAAGAATTCACACATTAGAATTAAAATGTAAGGTTTTTTATATTCAAGAAATAAAGGAGATTTTGCCAATTTCAAGTTAAAATTACAGTTTCAAGACTGATTTAAATAAATTAAAAATAAGTCTGTGCCAGTTTTGGAATGCCTGTCAGTCAGTATAAAGGGGGATATGGTTCGTGGTTTTTCTATATGTGAAATGTCAAAAAACTGCAGAGGATTTATTATTTCTAGCATTCTTTTTTAGGAGATGCAGCAGAAGATGTAATATTTTTAATTGTCAAGCATGGAAGTGGACAACTTCTAGCCTTTGGACCAGAATCAACCATTAGGTTAATTTCACCCAGCCACTGGGGACCAGTAAAAGATGTCATGGCTCCGCGAATGACTATAGTTGCAAAAAATGCCACACTTCTGATCATCTTTAACAACTTCATTCAAGAAAGGCTATAAAACAAGTATATTACTTCTTAAAAAGGTGTTTCCATGTTATGTCTCTCTCTCTCTCTCTTCCTTTTTTTTTTTTTTCTTTTGGATGTTTGGTTCCTGTGGTTGTTTTTTGTGCTGTGCATATGTCCATGTGCTAATTTCTGTTCTCCTTTCTCTCTTTTTTTTCTTTCTTGAGTCATGCCCTGTTTGTATGTGTCCTTCTGTCTTTCTTTAACTCTTTTTCTCTCTTGTGTTTCTATGTTCATCTGCCTTATCAGTTTTTCTCTTCCTTCACTTATTCCCCCCAATTCTTTCCCTTTATTTCCTATGATGTAAAACCCAAGTATATTGTTTGATTTGTAATGGTTACTTTAAGCAAAGACGAGTGCAGTGATTTCTCTCTCTTTCAAATCCCTCCTCCATTGATTTCCTTTTATTTGTGTCCTCCATGATTGCTCAATTCTGTGAGAGAGTGACTACCAGTGTAAACTCAAAAGGCTTCCTACCTTCAGTTTGGGAATTTAAGATGACTTTTGTTGCTACAATTACATGTCATACTGAGAGTTTTTATGTTAAGATGTATATTTGTAAATGTTTTCCTGGAAATCATTATCAGTATCTTTTTTTTTTTTTAAAGATTTTTTATTTATTTATCTGAGAGAGAGAATGGGAGACAGAGAGCATGAGAGGGGGAGGGTCAGAGGGAGAAGCAGACTCCCCGCTGAGCAGGGAGCCCGATACGGGACTCGATCCCGGGACTCCAGGATCATGACCTGAGCCAAAGGCAGTCGCTTAACCAACTGAGCCACCCAGGCGCCCCTCATTATCAGTATCTTAAGTCTATTGGCACAACTACTTGACCAAATAATTTTTTTTTATTTGAATCACTAGTACAGAATTCTGTATACATACATCATACACATATTTTTAAAAAATATAATTGTATTTGCATTTTACTAGCTGCCAAAAGGAAAGAAGGTACTAATTAGCCTTTTTCAACATTATCAAATATAAAATATAAGTTCTAAAATGATAAAATAATTTGATTCATGATTTAAAAATATCATTTGATAAAAAAATTTCCTAAATTTATGTAATGTCTTTTACCCTTGATTTTAATATGATTTAAAAACATATATAAAGTGTTTCTACTAGCAGCCAAGAATTATGTTATCCTTTGAAGTGACTTTTTAAAGATCAAGACCCAAATAATTGTTAACTGTTCTCATTATTTTGGCACTAGTATTTCAGTCTTTAATAACAATTGTCGGGCGCCTGGGTGGCTCAGTCGGTTAAGCGACTGCCTTCGGCTCAGGTCATGATCCTGGAGTCCCTGGATCGAGTCCCGCATCAGGCTCCCTGCTCAGCAGGGAGTCTGCTTCTCCCTCTGACCCTCCCCCCTCTCATGTGCTCTCTCTCTCTCTCTGTCAAATAATAAATAAAATCTTTAAAAAAAAAAATAACAATTGTCCATTATCTCTTTCGTGTATGCGTGTATGTGTGTGTATACATGGTCTTGAAATCTTAGAGTAACTCAGAAAGCTTTAAGAAGTAAGATGATCCAGGTTTCTGATTAGCCAGATAGTCTCATTATTACCAAATATATCAGAATAGTTACTAATAAAACAGCAAATATTTAGTAAATTCTTACTGTGTGCTAGGTACTGTATATGCACGATTTCATTCACTCCTTACAACATTACTTAGATGTAGATAATGTTATCTCTATTTTGCAAGTAGGAGTACTGAGGCCAAATAACTTACTCAGTGTCCCATAGTTCGTGTGTAGCAGACTGGGATTTTAATCCAGGCTGATTCCAAAAACCCATATACACACCCAAAATGTAGAAATTATTGGTAAGACTACAATAAAATACATTTTAAACCTGAAGGTTTTTAGTCCAGGATAGCTACATTTTTAAAATTTCTAGTATGGTTATTTAAAAAATATACCCATTTATATTTCTCCTTTAGTGAATTACCTGTTCATGTTCTAAATTTTGGGGGGAGGTTGGTGATGGTGGTAATAATCTCCTTACTGAATTTTAATAGCCTTTTGAAAAATCATATTAGTCTTTGGTTGATCTGGTATGATATCGACACTGTTTTCAGTTTTTCACTTGTCTTCTAATTTTGTTTCTCGGCTTGTTTTTAAGGTCGTTTTCTAAAATTTAAGTAGCCAAATCTATTAGCCCCTTTCTTTGTGGTTGCTGCCTTTGGTGTCCAGCCTGGGTGGTCTGATACCCTCTCCTGCCTCTTTTCTGTGCCAGTATGAGGTCCTGTGCAAGCTGTTGTGTTCTGTGCTGCAGCAAGCTTCAGTCATATGGATTTTATAAGCCACAGAGCTGTGTTCTTTTCTGCTCTCATATCTCACAGAGTTTTACATGAAATGCCTCCTAGGTTTTACCCAGCTCCTTCACCCTGGGGAAAATGACTCAAGTAATAGACCCCACAGTTCTCAAAATCCTGCTCCCCTCTGATGCTTGGGCCCTCCTGTGGGCTCTCCTTTAGGATGATTAGCTTTCCCCAAAGATTCTTTAGCAGTCTTATAATTAGCCTTGCCCGCTCCCACGCCAGCCGTTCAGACATGACCAGACATGTTCCCATCCCATGTGAACACAAGTTGGGCTCATGTTGGGTGTGCTGTGCCCACTTAAATCTATATGTACAGAGGCAAGAGATATGGAGTCTGTGCCCCAATCCCCCCATTCTTTAAGCTTTTTGGTTCCCCAGCCTCACAAGGGACTAGCTTGGTGTTTCCATAGGTCAAGTATACCTGGAACCACAGGGGTTCCCTCAAGTTGAGGAACATTAGATTGTGTTATGAATGGCTTTGTTGTAATTACATTAATAAAAAATTATTCTCTGGATTAAAAGTAGCTAAGCAAAGAGACCTCTCTTTTTTTTTAATAGCTGCCTCTGACTAGTCAGTAGTCTGTCACAGTGCACGTGATCCCTATCACATAAAAATGTAGGTGAAGATGGGCAAAAAAATCAAAGTAAAATACGTGTGAGGAGTGTTTAAACTCCTTAAAAAGCATTATATAAATACAGGATTGACAGTGGTCATCTGCCATGGCACCGTGTCCTTCTTGTGAGCCAACCGGTGTTATCCATGGCCTCCTGTTCAGAGATGAAGGGTGTGTCCAAAATGGTCAGAGAGCTGATGAGGGACAGGCTGATGGGAAGAGCCCAAATGGGATTTTCAGCCTTGGTTGGACCTTACTATCTCTAATTTTCTTCCCTTTGCTGATCTGTATTTTCAGAGTATTCTGTAATGAATATGTATTGCTCCTGTAGTAAGAGAAGAGATCCCATCCTTGTGTGTATCAAGAGAGAAAGGTATCACTCAGGATATCAGTGCTAGTGATATACATAATAATCAGTAATATACTCTTGTTACTTAGCTTTTGGTATATTAACAGCATGAGTTTTAGAGAAACTGCTTGGACGTTGTACTCCAAGAATGCTGAAAGGTCCAGAGTAGACGTAGTATCATCAAAATAACATGATTATTATGATCTATAGCCGTAACATGAGCCTAAGATTATATTGAAAATTATAGTTTTTTTCTTTATGTCCTTAACATCTTCTGATGCAAAAAGCAAACATATCAATTAAATATGAAAATATTAGCGAGGTTTCTGAAAGAGCAATACACAAGGCTCAATACACAATTTAGATTGTGTCAGATGCTGTCCTTTTTATAGCCTTTTTGTTTATGCAGTGTTGAATTAGCTGGTGTTATTTTTCTGTTTTTATGGCTGAATCATGGAAGCTATGTGACATCCCATGTGTTAAGGGTTTTGTTGAGTTGGACTTTAAAAGGTATAACTTACAGTGCAGCACAATTGCCAAGACCTAATCAGAGTAAGATGCCTGTTAGAGTGATCACATCCCCCAGTGCTTCATCTGTGCTCCAGAGAGGGGGTTTCTGTTTTGGCTGATGTAGGAAAAACGTTGCAAAACCCCTCATTTTCAGGTTTGCTGTTGTTTCATTTTAATTATATTCAACCCAGACTCCAACCCTTCCTCCGAGGCTCAGTCTGAATAAATTTATCTCCTCACTTGTATACTAAGAGCTGCATTTGAGGCCCTCTTAGAACAGTGGGGACGACTTTGTGGGTCATGCCTTTTAGTCCCATTTTCTGGCTCCTTATTACATTCTCCTCCTTTTTCTCTATTTATTTTGCTCCACTTTTCACTGTATTCTCTTTTGTTGTATTGACAAGTCCTTTAAGCACCTTAAATCATTTCTGTAACAGGTGGGGGTGAATAAATCAATGTTGGCACCTCTCAAGATTTTTCTAGTCACTGTTGCTGGTGGTCATGTTTCCCTCTTGAAAAGTCCTGAACTCCCTGCCTCTCTTAAAACACACTATCCCTCACTCTATTTCAGAAGTCGAATTTTTCTTTCCAGCTGGGATGGATTTGCAAACTTCTTGGACACGACTGTTCTTGGATTCTTTTTACTGATTAGTAAATTTATGCTGTATTAGTAAATCAATCTCTTAAAAGAAGTCAACAAGTCATAGAGAAATGGAGAAATCTGTAATCTTACTTTCCTAATTTATTTTTGCAGATTATGCAGAAGAGGCTAATAAGACTCTCCTACTATATTTACTTAAATTTGGCTTTAAAGAGAGATATGATTCTTAAAAATTCAATACTTCATGACCTTTATTTCCATGAGTACTTAGGTGACAGTGATTTGAACACAGGATTCAGGTTTTTTGAGTATCTGAAATATATACAATTTTGGAGCACCTTTAAAGGAAAACAATAATTCTAATACAACATTAGATCCTAAGGTATATGTTTATTTAGAATAAAAAGAATAAGAACAAGTTACATATTTGTAAAAAGTTGACAATTGACACAAATATCACAAAATCCATAAAAATAATATATTTATCCTCTTAACTGCTTCATATAGCTTTTTAATACTTCTGCATATTTTTGGCCTCATATTCTTTATTTACCTCTTCAATTATCAACAGTTTCATAATTTCATTTTCTATAGAGTGAATTAAAAGATAACTTAATTTTCCTTTGGCATTGTTGACAAAACATCTAAAAAATTATTGATAGTTTATAAAAGTTTTTTCTGTTCTATAACTTATTAGTAATGTGTAAGTTTCAGGATTATTAATATACTTAGGAAAACCTTTGTCAAGCTTCTTTCATACCTACAATGTAAGATTTCAGGGCATTTCAGGTTTTATTGTTCAGTGATAAATTTTAAATAGCCACTGAATTGAGAGCTGTCCTTAACCAGTCTGTCATCAGCATCCTCACTGAAGGGGTCCTCACCTTCATCAGTACCAGAATTTTATGTCAGAGCAGCCACATACTAAATATTTCTCCATTGTCTTCATATGATTCACTCTTCTTCATTAAGTAGGTTGTTAAGCAGTTCAGGCATCTATTTATTCTATTTAAAATTTATCATCTCATCTTAATGAATTAATCTTGGAATTATTTGAAAATTTTTTGTTATAGTTTTCTTGTTTATAGCAGAATAATTTGTATTGATTTTATATAGGAGCTGTATGACAAAAAAATGTTATTGGATGAGGGGTCTGTAATTCTAGATTCTGAATTATCAAATATGCCTGACAGGCAAGAACTTCCACTTTCACTCAGTGTCCCTGAAACAGGAATCTAGTTACACTTTCATTTTTTTTATTATGTTATGTTAATCACCATACATTACATCATTAGATTTTGATGTAGTGTTCCATGATTCATTGTTTACGTATAACACTCAGTGCTCCATGCAGTATGTGCCCTCCTTGATACCCATCACCGGGCTAACCCATCCCCCCACCCCCTCCCCTCTAGAACCCTCAGTTTGTTTCTCAGAGTCCATAGCCTCTCATGGTTCATCTCTCCCTCCAATTCCCCCCCTTCATTTTTCCTTTCCTACTATCTTCTTCTTCTTTTTTTTTTTTTTAAGCATATAAGGTATTATTTGTTTCAGAGGTACAGGTCTGTGACACTTTTAGATGTCTGGTGTTCAGAACTTCAGATTCTGTATGTTTCAAACCATGATTTATCTCCACCAGACTTACCCTTCTGGTGCCATTTCTCATTTAGCACTGCAGCCTTTTGCTCTGCACCTTTCCTCTCATGACAGTAAGGAGGAGCAATGGGTGGTAGTGGAGTTCCTAGAATCCATCCCTCCAACAGAACAGCTAGCAATAATTTAACCATATTCAAAGTTGACTGAAAGCCACATAACTGTATCTCATTTGCCCAAGTTGAATGTCTCCCCAACTCAGTTCCCCTTAGCCAGATCCCCAAGTCCACAATTGCTCCAGTGCCCAATACTAGAGGAAGACAAGTGGAAGAGACAGCAGTCTTTACCAATCATGATTAAAATGGTTTTTGCAGATTTTACAAAAGCATATGACCATGTACCTTTCCTAGGTAAGGAAAGTGCCCTGAAGTTTAAACTCATTAATGTCACAGTAAATCTAGCTTTGTTACAGCATGAGAGTCAGAATAGAAAGTGTGCTTTGAAGCAAGAGTATGTACATGGGAGTGAGGAGGGCAGATTTTGTAAGGAAGTATTAAAACTTCCTTTAAGTACATTCTAAGTCTCTTCAAATGTGCCTAGCTTTGGGCTCAACTCTAAGTACACTTCCACTTTTAATTTTTGGTAATTAGTTTTTCCCTTAGAGGTATCAATAAGCCATATGGACTAGCAGAGCTATTCTCTAGTGCATGGCCTTGATTCTGTAGAAAGATGTTTCACCTTATATATTCAAGGACAGTTCTGCCCACCCTTACCTCTTAGCAACTACTCCAAGAGAAGCCTCCAAAGGGATTAAATCAGTTCTCCATCTCAGCTGGCTGAAGGATATATGTTAGATAAAAAGTACAAAGCAGGCTATCAACTTTAAGGGGGCCACAGCCACTTTATTGGCTCTAAGATCATCAAACTGGTGAGAGTGAAGAGGTTTAAAGTGCTATTAATTTAACTAAATTCTGTTTAATTGGCCACAGTAATCAATGTTTTTTTTTTTTTTTTTTCCCATCTGGTACCTGTTCCAGAGAGGGAAGCTCATGGTGTCACTTGTAAACTCTCATTTCTATGTGCCAGGCATTCCATAAAAACATTAAGATCGTGTGAATATGGGGAACAATTGGAACTGAATGCTTTTATGTAAACAAAAGATGTAGAAACTTTATCTTCTCACATAAGACAGATACTAATTAAGCCCAGACTCCAGTCATTTGCCATTTAGTGAAGTTTAGGTCTGTAATATTCACTCAGTCTTTTTCATGTTATCTTCCTGCCTTTCGGTGAACTGTTATTTATTTGAGGATGAAAATTAAGAAATCTCTTTAGGTCTCTAGGCATAAGTAAGGAAACTGAAGCTTTTATTTTACCAAATCTTTTGGGATAAAATTAAGGAGTTATTCATTCCTTGGGGAAAATGATGGTGTGTAATCCTCATCTTTCACGCTCAGCAGCTCACAAAAATGAAAAAAAAAAAGCAATTAACAAGTAATTCTGCGAGAAAACATTAAACACTCCCCAGACTTTAATCACAAATAGGCTGGATAGAGAATGAGAGTTGGGATTTATTTTCAACTTTTCCCGAAGTGTCAATAACAAATCATAAAACACATACACACACACGCACACACACACATGCACACACACACTTCACTCTGCTTCTGAAATCAATGCCATCTGGATCTGGTCCTCTCTTTCCATCCCAGTAACAGTGATGTACTTTTCTCCAGGCTGGCCTCCAATTTCATCACCTCCTCTGATGCCTGCCTGCCTTTGTTCTTCATTTAAGTCCCTCCCATCATTTGCATGTATATAATTGATCCCCATAATGACATTAGTTCATATAATCTCTCTCAATCTTTGATTGTTTAGTCTGTGGTGCTGGATCTACTGGACATACACTTACAAAAAAAAAAAAAAATGAATCTAGACACAGACCTGACAAACCTGACAAAAATTAACTCAGAATGGCTTATTGATCTTAAATGTAAAGCACAAAACCATAAAACTCCTAGAAGATAACATAAGAGAAAATCTAGGTTGTCTTAGGTAGGGCAATGGCTTTTTAGATACAAAACCAAAGATATGATTCATGAAAGAGGAAATTGATAAGCTGGATTTTATTGAAATTAAAAGCTTATGCTTTGTGGGGCGCCTGGGTGGCTCAGTTGGTTAAGCGACTGCCTTCGGCTCAGGTCATGATCCTGGAGTCCCAGGATCGAGTCCCGCATCGGGCTCCCTGCTCAGCAGGGAGTCTGCTTCTCCCTCTGACCCTCCTCCCTCTCATGTTCTCTGTCTCTCATTCTCTCTCTCACAAATAAATTTAAAAAAAAAAAAATCTTAAAAAAAAAAAAAAAGCTTATGCTTTGTGAAAGACATTGTCAAGAGAATGATGAGACAAGCCACAGACCTGTCTTCACAGATAAAGAACTTTTACCCAAAATATATGAAGAGCTCTTAAAACTTAGCAAGAAGGAAAAAAAAAAAAACCAACCATCCTGATTTAAAAAATGGGCAAAAAACTTCAACAGACATGTAACCAAAGAAGATACACAAATGGCAGATAAGCATATGAAAATATGCTCAGCAACATATGTCATTAGGGAATTGCAAATTAAAACAACAATGAGATGCTAATACACTTCTGTTGGAATGGCCAAAACCACAGTACTAACAACACCAAGTGCTGGTGAGAATGTGGAGCAACAGGAACAATCATTCATTGTGGGAATGCAATGTGGTACAGCCACTTTGGAAGACAATTTGGAAGTTTCTTACGAAAGCTAAACATAATTAACATACAGTTCAGCAGTTGTACTCCTTCCTATTTACCTAAATGAATTGAAAATTCATGTCTACACAAAAAACCTGCATATAAATGTTTATAGCAGCTTTATTCAAAATTGTCCCCAAATGGAAGCAACCAAGATGTCTTTCAGTGAGTTAATGGATAAAAGTACTGTGGCACATCTAGACAATGGAATAGTATTTGGTGCTAAAAAGAAATGAGCTATCAAGCCATGAAAAGACTGTAGGGATCCTATGTGGTAAAGGCTGCTGGGGTCCTCCTGTTCTCCACTTCTCCCATGAAGGGACGTTGTGGTCTAGGGGGTCCCTCTTGGCACCAATTTGTGCTGCCCTCAGGGATGGGGCAATGCAGATAAATGTTTCCTACAATTTTCTATGCAGACATCCCCAGTCGTTGTGGTGCACTGGGTTGTTGCAGCTTCTTTCTTACACTCTAGAGCTTTCTCAGAGCTATTTTCATTCATGAGTAGTTGTTAAAATGTTGTTTCTATGAGGGGATGAGGGTTGGGGCCTCCTGGTCTGCCATCACTCTTAAGAAACCACTCCTTTAAAAAAAAAAAAAGAAAGAAAGAAACCACTCCTTTGGGGCGCCTGGGTGGCTCAGTCATTAAACGTCTGCCTTCGACTCAGGTCATGATCCCAGGGTCCTGGGATCAAGTCCCACATCGGGCTCCCTGCTCGGCGGGAAGCCTGCTTCTCCCTCTCCCACTCCCCCTGCTTGTGTTCCCTCTCTCGCTGTGTCTCTCTCTGTCAAATAAATAAAATCTTTAAAAAACAAAAAAAGAAACCACTCCTTCAATGTCTTACAGGAGGTACCAGTCAGTAGTAGAAAAAGAAAACGATTTAAAAATATATGGATTGGAAAGGAAAGTACAAAACTGTCATTATTTGTACATATTATGATTGTCTATATAGAAAGTTCCCCATCCAAATTACAGATGAATTACAGATAAACTATTTTAATTGTTAAGAGTTAGCAAGTTTGTTGGGCACCAAACCAATATGTAAAAGTGAATTTTATGTTTCTTCAGTAGCAATTGGAAATTAGAAAATGTAATTTTAACAATAAGGATAGTACTTAAAATGGCAATAAAAATATAAAATGCCTAGGGAAAAGTCACAAAAGATATGTAAGCCTTTTACGTAGAAATTCATAGAACTTAGGGGCACCTGGGTGGCTCAGTCAGTTGAGCATCTGGCTCTTAGTTTCAGCTCAGGTCATGATCTCATGGGTCGTGGGATTGCTCCACACACAGCGGGGAGTCTGCTTGGGGGTTCTCTCTCTCTGCCCCTCCCCCGACTCTCTCTCTCTCTTTCTCTCTAAAATAGATAAATTAATCTTAAAAAATTCATAAGACTTAAATTAATAGAGAAAGAGAACATGTTATAAGAAAGCTAGGAATAATAATGATTTATAGATTTAATGCTATTCCAAAAAAAAAAAAAAATCCCAGCAGGACTTTTATGGACTTTTGACAATCCGATTCACCCCAAAACAGTCACTACTGAAGAATTTGCTCCACCAAATGTCATGTCTAATTAAAGCTTAAGGCAGTGTGCAGTTAATGCAGGGATATACTAATAGGCCAGTGTAACATAATAGTGTGTCCAGAAACAGATATGTCCAAACAAGACAGAGATATTGCCTAACAATAGGTGAAGAATGGACTTTTCATAAATGCTGTCAAAGCAATTGTATAACCATATTGGAAAAAAATGAAATTACTGAAGTACTACTCACACTTTAACATATGGAAAAATCAACTTCAGTTGGATTAAATACCTAAATGTGAAAGAAAAAACTATAAGTATGTTAGAAAAACATGTAGGAGAATATTTTTATGACCCCAGGGTAGTGAGAAATTTCTTAATTTAATAAATGATAGTCATAAATTCAATTGTTGAATTGCTTTAAAATTAAAAATTTATGATCATCAAAAGACATCATAAGGAAAATGATAATCATCTCACAACGTGGGAGGAAATATTTCCAGTGCATATAACCAGTGAAGGATTAGTATCCAGAATGTATGAGGACCTCCTCAACAAATGAATAAGAAAGAGGCATCTTAATAGAAACACAAGCAAAAATATGAAAGGTGTTTTGCAGAAGGGAAATGATTAATATGCTAAAAATGAAATTTTAAAAACATAATCTCATTAGTAACCAAGGAAATGCAAATTAAGCCACAATATGATTTTGCATGTACTAGATAGGAAAAAATTAAAAAGTCTACAAATAACTGCTTGGAAAGGATATGGAACAGCAAACACCCATGTCTGTTTGAGGTAAGAGTATCAGTTGGCTCAGGCCAAGAGTCTGGCATTTCTTAGCAAAGTTGCATGTGCACATAACCTATAACCAGGGATTTCATTTCTAGATGTGAACCCTAGAGGAATTCTTGCACTCATGCCTAAGAAAAACTTATAAGGATGCTCACAGAAGCATTAATCATAAGCAGAAACCCTCCAAACTCTCCCAAATATTCAGCAACAGTAGAGTTGACCAATTTTAGTATATTCTTATGATGAATTAATTAATATACAGCAATAAAAGTTAGTTAAAGCTACCAGGATTAACATGGATGAATCTCAAAAACATTTTTGTTTTAGCAACAGAAGCAAATCATAGAATGCATACATTATGATCCTGTTTATTAAAAGTTCAAACTCAGGCAATGTACAACAACATACTGTTTTAGGATATATACCTAGGTGACAAACTGTAAGGCAGAGATTAACAAAGTTTTAGAATTGAGGTTGTCTTTTGGAGATGGAGGAAGGAGAAAATACCACTGAGGAGGAGAATCAGAAGACCTGTTTTATTTCTTGAGCTGGTTAGTAAGCAAATCTTTTATTCATTTCATTATTTAAAAACCCCCATATTTATAGGTTTTGTATACTCTTTGGGTTGTATAATTTATGTCACCATAAAAAAATCTGAAAACATAAAAAAAAATCTGAAAACAAAAATCTCATGTACCTTATCTCCCTCAAGATTCTGATAGATTTCAATCCTTGAGAGATGTGCCCCAATTTGCAAATCCCTGTATAGCTTTGCCAATAGAGGTTTTGGTTAAATTTTACTTTCCTTGGTTTAAGAAAACAATGGGTATTTTTGTTCTTCGAATGTAAATTTATATGTTATACTATGTTGAATATGCCTTATCTAATTATGTATACCTATCCTCTATTTAGATTTTGATTTCTTCTCCTTCCACCAACTACCTCCCTCACATCTACCCTCAACCCTTGAGAATTGCCATACAGTAGCCACATTTGTAGCCAAGGATTAATAGCGGACAAAAATTTTTGCAAATATTAACTTTCTGATCTAACAATCCCATCTGTATCTCCTCATTCTATAAACATTCTATTTGGCAATATGGTTGAAATCTAGTTCTTCTCTTTTTCTAATTAACTTGCAATGTGTTTTCTCTAAATTCACAGAGAGCTTGGCTTATAAGTAATTTGCTTCACCAGGTGGTATTTCTCACATTCCAGGTGTTAATATAGGTCTTAACCCTTGATCGCCTATAAGAGTAACAACAGCACAATAGTACTTATGACATCTAACAAATGTGTTGCAGAATATAGTTGGTAAATGATAATTATAGATAGAGTAACATATGACTGATGATCCGAACACTTTGGGGAGTGAAAGGGGGCACTATTAATAATTATTTTGGGATGACAGGCATAAGTTGGAATAGTTCTAAGCAAACTGGGATGTAGAGTCACCCTGATTATAGAGGAATCTAGCTCAATGAGTGCCCAGATGAGAACACATCTGGTTTGGTACAGGTCCCATTTCAACAATTAAAACATCATAAACAGAAACTATCCTGGCTTAGGAAATGTGTGCTGCCATAATTGTATTTCTTTATCAGCACTCTTGAAAGATGTGTTGCTAGGCTTCATTGACACCAATAATGGGTTGCTTACTTATTGAGAGGGGATTTTCTCAGCAATCCATGCAAAGTAACAAGTGCCCAACTAATGTATTAGAGAAAGATGGCTTTGTATTTTTTAAAAATAATTTTTAAATGGTTGATTATTACCTGAAACAGCACAAATACAGCAACTTGGTTCCTATTCTATATGGGCTTAAAGTCTAGACAAATGGTTTAGATATAAGACAAGAAGAATAAAAATTCTTTCTGGAGATGATATGAAAAGTATTTGTACAAGTTTATAAATAAAAATAAAATAATGAGAATGGGCCTTTATTGAGTTTGTACTATGTACCAGACATTGAATTCTATTCATATAGCATGTAATCTTCTTAACAGCCGTATTAAGAAGTTATTATTTCTATTGTTCAGGTGAGGAAACTGTTAAGGAATTTGCCCAAAGTTACATAAATGGTGGTTAAGGATATAAATTCAGGTCCGTCTGACTCAAAAACCTGTCTACTATCTATCTATTATGCCTACTGATTCTTTGGGGGTTTTTTCCCTTATTATTTATATTGCCAATGTATCACTACTGATACAGAAGTCAGGCTCCCTTTGGACATTCATAAGGTGGCTTTTCCATTTCCACCATACAACTACTATTGGAATGATCAGGTTGATTTTAGGAAACATTTTCCAATGGTTTGGAATAATTTTTATATCTGTCACCAATGACACCTAAAAATCAAATGAGAAGAGAAAGGGAAAATATTTTTAAAAATCAAATGGAACTTCTAGAGAAAAATACAATATATGATATAGAAAATACACTGGGTAGGTTTAACATCAAATTAGGCACTGGAAAAGAAAATAGGAATTAACTTGAAGACATAGCAATAGGTACTACCCAAACCAAAGTTCAGAAAGAAAAAAGTCTGAAAATAAAGAGACCGTCTATGATCTGTGTGAAAATATCAAGGAACTTTTATAATACATATAACTTGAGTTCCTGAAGGAAGTTGGTGGTTGGAGGGTAGGGAGGGAAAAAAATATTTAAAGACATAATGGGTGAACTTTTTCCAAGTTTGATGAGAACTGTAAACCTACTTATCTAAGAAGCTCAATAAATGCCAAACAAAATATAAAGAAGATCATACCAAGGCATGTCATAATCAATTTGCTGAAAACCAGTGATGAAGAGGGAATTTTAAAAGCAGCCTGTGAAAAAAAAATAACATTTCATATAGGAAAACAAAGACAAGAGAGCTGCTGACTTCTCTGTGGAAACAATGCAAACTAGAAGACAATGGAATGTCATCTTTAATATGCCAGACGAATAACTCTGTCAGCTGAGAATTCTATATCCAGCGAAAATGTCCCTCAAAAACAAAATTAAGAAAAAAATATTTTCCTACTAACCAACAAAGAGAGTTCATAGTTCATTGTCAGCAGATATGCATTACATTAAATATTTTAAAAGTTCTTCAGGCTGAAGGAAAATAATGCCAGATGGAAACTCAGATCTATACAATGGAATGAAGAGTGCCAGAAATAATAAACATGCAGGTAAATATAAGTATATATATATATAAAACTTTTCCCTCAAATTTTTTCGTTTAAAAGAAAATTAGATGTAGCAAAAATAACACATTTTGGGATTTACTCTCCAGATGGAAACTCAGATCTACACAAAGATGTGAAGAGTGCCAGAAATAGTAAACGTGCAGGTAAGTATATAAAACTTGTTCCTCATTTGATTCATTTAAAATAAAATAGGATGTAGCAAAAATAATGTATTTCAATATTTATTACATATATAGAAATAAAGTATACAGTAGGACCTAGGATAGAAGGGGAATTGAAAGTATACTGTTGTAAGCTTCTTACATTACACATAAAGTGATAATAATAATATTTGAATGTAGGCTGTGATGTGTTTAAGTTATATGGAGTAAACGCCAGAGTAAGCACTAAAACAAACAAACAAACAAGTATAGAAGGCAGTATAGGACATAGAATACTAAGAAATACTCAATCCAAAAGAGAAAGAAAAGTTAAAGAATAAAAATCTAGGAAAAATAGAACACAAATAGCAAGATGGTAGACTTATATCCAACCATACTGATAATTACATTCAGTGTGATTTTTGTCAGACTGGATAAAAAAGAAAGATCTAAATAAATGCAGTTTACAAGAACCAAAATTTTAATATAGAGGGACAGTTAGGCTAAAAATAAAAGGAGGAAAAAGATATACCATGCAAACATTAGTCATATATAAGCTGGAGTGACTGTATCAGAGAAAGTAGACTTCAAAACAGATTGTCAGAAATAAAAGGGTAATAACAATAAAAGGGCAATACATAAGAAGACATAACAATCTTAAATGTGTATGCATCCAATAACAACTTCAAAACACATAAGCAAAAACTGACAGCTAAAAAAATAGATCTATAGTTACAATTTAGAGATTTTAATTATCTTTTTTTTTAAAGATACTATTTATTTGTCAGAGAGAGAATGTGCGTGCATGAGTGAGCACAAGCAGGGGGTAGCTGCAGGCAGAGGGAGAAGCAGGCTCCCCACTGAGCAAGGAGCCCGATGCAGGACTTGATTCCAAGACCCCGGAATCATGACCTGAGCCAAAGGCAGATGCTTAACCAACTGAGCCACCCAGGCGTCCTGAGATTTCAATAATGTCTCAAAAATTGACTGAGACAACAAATGGACAGAACATTAATAAGGATATAGAAGACATGAACAAACTTATCAACCTAATTAACATCTATAAAACAGCACATCTAACAATGACACATGATAAGTGCCTGTAGAATATCCACCTAGGTTGACCATATGCTTGGCCATAAAACAAGTCTCAACAAATTTCTGAAACTCTGTTCTTAGCATATGTAAAAAGAATAAAAAGTGCCTACCTCAGCCAGTCCTGCAGACTAAGCTAAGCTAAAATATATAAATCTTGGTATGATGCTTGCTTGTCACATAAGTAGAAGCTCAAACAATACTATTTTGTTTCTTCCCCTCTCACGTATTTTAAGATACATAGTCATTAAACTTCATTAGAAACAAGGTACTTAAACCTCACAGGTCAAGCTATCAAGGTGACAGATCCTTATTTAATGTTAAAATTACATTTCTGTAAAACCATGTATTCAACTGAATCTCCCTTAAATAAATACAATCTTTCTTACATTATCAGCAAATTAAACATGAACAATTACACTTGCTACTGTGCTTACCTCTGAATTCCTCTAAAGCTCCTCTGTATTTTATTGCTGTGTAAATATTCAGAAGACTTTAAAAGGCTAATTTCAGATTTGGGCCTTCTCTGTTCAACAGTTTATATTTCAAGACCTTTTATACAGTTCATATTCTTATTTGTGAAACCTAGTGCTGCTCTCATATTGATACTATTTACATTTTGGGGGTTAATGTGGCACAGGTTTATAAAACTTTCCATGTAAATTTTTGATGTGATTAGCTGCTTTTAATTACATCTGAAAATCCCTTGCCAAATAATGATTAAAACACACAGAAAGGGTATGGTTGAGACATAAGCAAAGCAAAACAGATCTATGTGAAAACTGCTTCAAGCAGTGTAACAAAAGTAAATCCATTTAATTTGCACATATGTGGAGGAGTTAATCCAAATTGAAATCGAACAAAAGATAAATAAGGTGAGAAAACTAGATAAGAGAACTTTAATGTACACAAGTTCAAATGCTGTTTTGTTTTTTTAAAATCAGAGCATAATTGATTCTTCTGGGGAAATTTTTGGAGGAAAAAATAAAATTCATATATAATGATGGTTCACAGCAAATTGTATTTACTGCCTGTTGAGCAAACTCAATTGGATTACTAAACCACAATATTTCCCACCCATGTGTCAGTTAGATATCCAACTTTCTTCACTGGCTCTTTAAGATCCAAATACTTAAGCACATTTTGGGTCTTTTCTGTGTTGTGTTTTTCAGGCAGCCACTCCCCTCCTCTTTTTCAGTGGATCCCCACAGCTTTCAGTCTCAAATTCAAATTCACAGCCTTGGTGGGCCCATATTTCTTTACGACATTCTCTGGTTTCTCTCCTGGCATCCTCTACCCACCACACACACCCTTCCCTCTGGCCACACAGCACTCACACTTCCTGGGCATATGGTTCTATGCCTTGTGGGATCACTCATTTATTCATCCTTTCGGTCATTCCATCATTCATCCTACCAAGTATCTATGAGCACAATGCTTAGTGGTGGAGATACAGTAGGAGGACTGAAAGAAACCCTGTGCTGCCCTCAGGGGGTTACAGCCAAGTGGAGGAAATGGACTTTAATTGAAGAATCCCAGAGGAACTGTAAAATGACTGCTCTGATGGTTGATGCAGTCCCTGTTAAGTACAGGGACTATGTGTGGTTAGAAATGCTTCTCTGAGGAAGTGAGTGTGGCCCTGACACAGAAGAGAGAGCAGCAGTTGCCTGGGAGAAGGCAGAGCCCTGTGGGTTAGAAGGAAGGAGAGAAGGTAGATGTGGCAGGTCCGCAGAGGGAGGAAAGCACAGCGAGGCTGGACTCCTCAAACGGAGGCAGACAGACCAGGCCTCCGAAGCACTGTGATTATTTATCCCATTAGCAATCCATTCCAGTGGCTCTGCCTTCCCTTTGGACATTCCTCTCCCATCACCTTCATCTTTTGGGGCTCAGCTCAAGTGTCCCCTTCTCTAGGAAGCCTCTGGCGCCTTCCCTCTCTCTCTGAAGGGTGAAGTGTCCTCCCTCCAGAACTGTGGCATGTTGGTCCTTGCATCCTCAGCTCCTTTCACAGGCTCTGCCACGGAGGAATGGGTATGTGGGAAAACTGGGCTAAGCAGGATTGGGGCTCTGTTGGCTGAGTGTGTAGAGAGGCAACTTGGTCGTATGAGTCCAATTTTCAAAGGCTCTCCCAGCAGGTGGCCCTAACTCTAACAGCACCAATTCAGGGACCCTCTCCTCCACCAAAAAAAGATCCTTCCCTTTTAATTCAAACCAAATCGCAGCTTGATGTAATTTCAGATGGTAAGGAAACACTGGATCTGATGTGGAAGCATGTGGTTTGTGCAGAAGAACTCAACCATGACTTACTCCACACTACGGGTGCCATCCCGATTCTCATCAGTTTTTCCGACCTGGTGTTCCAATGATGAAGATTATTAAAGGGATCCTGGAGAGAGAGGCTGTACCCTCTTGGGAATGTTCCAGTGAGCAAGTGGGGAACCGGGTTGGGGAATCACAGCCACTAATTGGGGCATAGATGGAACAAATTCCCTCTTATTGCAGAAAGGTATTGTATTTCACATTGAGGGAAAGGAGATTTGCCTACAAATTCGGCTGGAAACTGTAAAGAAGAAATTGTCTGCTGGCCAAACTGGTATGCCAGGACTGTAATGAAATATGACATAAAGAGAAGGCAGTACGTGCTCAAATAAGAAAGTGGGTTTTCTTTAGCATTTCCTTTACTATCCTTTTGGAGGTTGAGTCCCTTCTGTTGCTGTATTTCTTGGCACTCACCAAATATTCCTCTTTAGGGTGATTATTAACCCCTTTCTCAGCAGAAGAAGCAGCAGAAACCCTGAGAAATCTTCATTACTCATGATTCTGCTGATGCCACGGAGAAAAGAGTGAAAGCTGCTTTTCATTTATTTCAGAATCATAACATGAATGGAAAGGTTTTTTGAGCATTATTTGTTGTTTGCAGATGAGCAGCAAGGTGAGACAGACATGGAGCCCAGAGTGTCTGGTGCCTCACCTGCCCAACATTGATCCTCCCAGCAAGCCTCCTTCCCACCCTGTGTCTTCTTGATCCTGCCTGGCAACCCCTCCTCCTCAGAGTAATCACTCCCCACCCTTGGGTGCCCCCATGGCTTCTTCATTTGTTCTGGCTGGCCTTGCTTCTCTGCTTTGCCCTCCCTTTGGATTTGTCTGTTCTTGGGATTTCCTGTCACAGAATGACCCATTTGGACTTAGGTGTTGGGCTTCAGAACTACTTGGGGCGCCTGGGTGGCTCAGTAGGTTAAGCGTCCCACTCTTGATTTTGGCTCGGGTCATGACCTCAAGGTTGTGAGATAGAGCCTCGTGTTGGGCTCCACCCTGGCTTGGAGCCTGCTTGAGATTCTCTCTCTCCCTCTCCCTCTGCCCCTCACCCCCTTCCCTGCTGGTGGGCACATGTGCATTCTCTCTCTCCCTCGCTTGCTCGCTCAAAACAAAACAAAACAAAACAAAAAAACCCTAGAAACTACCACTGCCCATCTCCAGACTCCAGGCCCCAGCACTTCCTCTCCCATCACTCCAGTCAGTCCATGACAGTAAAGGAAAAGAATTACTTAGGGTCCTTTGTGTGTTGGCTTTAACATACACAACTTACAAAAAGGCCACACTTCTACACTCAAGTATTCTTTATTAAAGCACACATAGTGGAGATGCAGACAGATGTTAATAAAAGTATTGAACTGATTTGTGGTTTCTTTGGGGGTGAATTTGAATGAGGGGGATGCGTAGAGGCTGTTAAGACAATGTTTTCCTTTTAGCATTAAGGAAGGATTTCTTTGGTTTGTGACAAGGGATCACTGAAACCTTTCAAGTGGGTGAGTGGTGGGCAGTCTAATCCCTTCTAAAGCACTTATGTGACCCAATCAGGTGGTTCAGAGTTGGATGGATCACACCAAACAAGGCCTGTGAATGAAAACCTTTTGCATGGGGGAAGCCACTTGCCTGAATCCTTAGTCCCTGAGGAGCCACTTGCATGCTGCTCATCGAAGCATTAACTGTCTTTACAGGGAATTTGTTTCCCTTCACCTGTTACTTCTGATTTGATTGGAACTGTTTTTTTCTTAAGGCAAAGTACAAATATAGTCACTGATCTTACTAGAAAACAGTTTTATATAGTGTTTTTTTTTTTTTTAAAGACTTAAAGAAAAGACTTGGGAAAAAACTAAAAAAAAAAAATCACTTTTCTTTCTAGAAAACTGCCAGATATACTTTAGGGGGCTGCAGTTTAGAAATATTTCTCGGGAAAAGTTGTATTAATCAGCTGACAGATTTTGAAAGCTGGGAACTCATGAACAACATGAACAATTGTTTTGGGTTGTGAAGTTGGTAAAGTTAACTTTTTTTTTTTCAGGTTTGGAAATATTGGGATAGGGATTAAGAGAGGAACTCTTTTTTTTAAAAAAAAAAATACAAACTCTTTTGTTTTTATTTTTTTTATTTTAAAGATTTTTATTTATTTATTTGTCAGAGAGAGAGAGAGGGCACAAGCAGGGGGAGCAGCAGAGGGAGAGGGAGAAGCAGGCTCCTCACTGAGCAAGGAGCCCGATGTGGGACTCGATCCCAGGACCCTGGGATCATGACCTGAGCCTAAGGCAGACGCTTAACGACTGAGCCACCCAGGCGTCCCTAAGAGAGGAACTCTTTATCAGGTAAATACCGAAATATATTTATTGTGTAACTTCTACAGGTTTTACTAGTATCTTCCCAAGCTCTTTGGAATACCTTCCTCATGAAGTAATAAAGGAATACTTGCAGTATTCCTTTGAATATACTTTACAAGTTTAACTTCAGTGTTGCTGTGAGGAAAAATTATTTCTTTTCCTCTAGTAAAAACTGTGTTCATATAATTATCTTGGGAAATGTGGTTTTGAGGTCAATAAAAGAGAGACTTCTTGCCTGTAAACTACCTTCTGTCCATGTGAACTGGAGTTTGTCAGTTGGGCATCAGAGCCGTTTTCCTATCCACCCTTCCCTGCCCTCCGCCAGTGCCATCCCTCAGAGTCCTTCCTGAACTTGTGAGAATGGCGGCTGCCCCTAGTGTCACAGCTCCTTTCTTCATGGTTCAGAGTCGACTTTACAGGAGGTGTGGGAATCACAAGCACTACATGGCCTTTCCCTGATGCCTGACCACCCCACCTCAAAAGCTGCACAAACACCTTCCCCACCAGGTGCTCCATGTGAGCCCACAGATGAAAGCCTGCAGGCTCCGTATCTCCCAAGTCCCCTGCCTTGCCCAGAAGTGCCTGTGTGTCAGTCAAGAGGTAGGTCAATTTTGGCTAAAGTGCTCTGCTGAAAAGGAGATCGAGACCTAACAGAGCCTACAAGCTTTTGTCTTGTGATGTCTGAGGTAGGGGAGGTGGTGGATGAGCTTGGGGGTGAGGGCAGTCCTTGCTTGGACTCTGCAGTGGGGGGCAGCCGGGCGTCTGGATACTATTAACCTCTCTGAACCTCACTTTCCTTCTCTGTGAAATAGAGATAATCATACTTATTCACATGACTGTTGTGAGGATTAATAGATGTAAAATGCTTTGCGTATTTCCTGACATGTTAAGAATCACACAAGAGCATTTCCAGACTTTCCCACTGCCACCTGTCAGACGCTTCCAGTGTCAGCAATATCTTACATTGGTGCTGTCACCCGAGGTGTGTATTTCTGTCCAGTGCTGGCTACGTCAAGTAAAACAGATTCAGTGCATGTTTGTAGGAAACAGCTAAAACAAACAAACAAACGAACAACACCCTACAAGGCACCATTTGAGAAACTCTGAGTTGATAATAATGTATAAGCACACGGTATTTGTTTTTAGAGGGTAGGCTATAAATAAAAGCTGAGGCGGGACCTGGTCAGAATTGGAAACCTGTCAGGCGAAGGTAGGATGATCTGGCTCCCCAGTTTGGCTAAATGATGACCCTAGGAAAAGGTTCTTCAGCCATAGGTTTAGTCCTGTGTGCTGGGTTAAAGATGACACAGTGGACTCCGCACACACTCACCGTCATGTCAGAAACGGGGCACAGCTGTGTGCAATTGACTGCTGATGGATTTAGGAGCCGGAGCCGACCCTGAGAGAAAATGTGGAGTGGAGTGACTTTTTCCTTTGGTGTCCTTGGCCTCATCATTGCTACCTCCCTACTTTTAGTGACTCTCTCTTCCAAGGCATCAGATACCCAGTGTCCTTCCCTTTCCCTCCATTAAATGCTGTGCTCAGAATTAGGTGCTGCAATGCATGTGAAGAGGTCATACTGGTTTGTGGGAGCTGAGGCTTTTAGATGCCCTGCATGCCTTTACTCCCACTCCATCCCTCTCTGGTCACAGATTATGTGTCTGGACCCCAGGGGTGAGCGTAGGATCCATACCTGGACTGTCAGAGTACCTTACCCTCTTGGCCAGTGTCTCCAGCTGACAGTTGACATATGGGCCCAAAGGTCAAGTTAGGCCAATCAGAGACTTTCCCTGGGATAGTTACAACTGAGACAAGCCGATGGAGAAGGTCTTTCTGTTTTGGGTTGGTGAAGTTAGAAACACTGGAGGTTTATCCTACTGTGTGGAGAAAGCCTATATGCCCAAGACAAGCCCAGGGCTGAGCCAAACCAAAATGAAGGCTGGAGAGAGGCCTACCAGGATCAGGCCCTGGTTCTAGTGCCCCAAGACCCCCAGACTAGCCTAGTCCATGCACCTGCAGCTCTTCCTGTCTATGAGCTACCCCAGTGTTCTTATTGTAACCCTTCCCACCCTTGTTTTGCTTTAATCAGTTTACACTGTGTTTCTGTCACTTCTTTCTGGAAAAATCCTGTGTGCTTCAACCGACTCCAGGGTCTTCATCCCTGAGGTGAATTTTTTAAAGTCACTACTGAGTATCCAGGTATAGGAGAGTCTATAAGGTGCTTTTTGTTTGTTTGTTTGTTTGTGTTTTAAAGATTTTATTTATTTATTTGACACAGAGAGAAAGACAGCGAGAGAGAGAACACAAGCAGGGGTAGTGGGAGAGGGAGAAGCAGGCTTCCCGCTGAGCAGGGAGCCTGATGTGGGACTCGATCCCAGGACCCTGGGACCATGACCTGAGCCGAAGGCAGACGCTTAATGACTGAGCCACCCAGGCGCCCCAAAGGTGCTTTTCTTTTAACTATCTCCTGTAACAAACGACACTGAAGATGTATAAGTAGGAAATTAAATTCATTGCAAGATTATTGGTTTGTATATACTTTTTTTTTTGTCTAAAATGCTCAAAGGATAGGTATTAGTTAGCTATGATAAAGACACTTTATTTTTGAAAGAGCAAAGACAATGTAATTTAAGTTTAGATCATTCCAGACTGAGTTTAACATGCAGATGACTGGAAATCTGCCAGAAATTAAATGCTGATTATTGGGTCCAACTTTAGGTTATGACCCAAGTTAGGGTCACTGGGGTTATCCAAAAGGCCTGTAAGATTATAAAAACAACAACAACAACTTGACATGTTATTTTTACCTCTGAGCTATGTATTTATTGGGTAGTGGGAGGGAAATTTCTAGAGGGGAGGGGCTCTGGGGAGAAAGTCAGCTACAGAGAAGCCAAGCCTAGGGCAACAGTGATCCCAGAGTCCTGGTCAGGGGCATTGTCCAAGTGGAGTGTATATCAGAGATAGGAGTTTGTATGTGCTCCATTGATTTGCAGCAAGGTAGAAAAATAGGTTTCATCTTTAAGACAATTCTTGACAGATAATGAATAGTACGTGAAAAATTTGTATTCAGAAAGAGTCCAAGGTTGAGTGTAGGCTTACTGGGTCAGCCATGATTATTTATTAGTGATATCTGTCTTGGGCATGGGAGTGGAGTCTGGTTATACTACCTGAATCAGGTATTTCCCATCCCCAGTTTAGATTCTCAGCAACAGGGCAAGTAAAAAACTTCCACCTCATTACAACGGAGCCATATTTGCTGAGCCCCCACTAGTTGTATGGAATTGGGCAGTGAGAAATTCATATTAACCTACATGCAGATCTGACCAGAACTCAAGGGGGTAGTCTGCAGAGCTATGGGAAATCAGTGTTTTACTGGATATTGGCAAATACTGAGTTTAGATAATGCTCCCTATAAAGAATAGAACATTTTAAAAACTCAAATGTAGGGGCGCCTGGGTGGCTCAGATGGTTAAGCGTCTGCCTTCGGCTCAGGTCATGATCCCAGGGTCCTGGGATCGAGCCCCGTATTGGGTTCCCTGCTCGGCGGGAAGCCTGCTTCTCCCTCTCCCTCTCCCACTCTCCCTGCTTGTGTTCCCTCTCTTGCTATGTCTCGCTCTGTCAAATAAATAAAATCTTTAAAAAAAAAAAAAAACCTCAAATGTAGGCTGGTCAGAAAAAAACTATAAAATGAGGTAAAGGGAACAATATCTTGGAGTCTAAAAAAATTATCTACTGCAGATTCTGGAAGAAATTTTTAGAAGGATGATAGGGCTCCAGCAATAGGTTTAAAAACAAACAAGACAAAAACAAAACATGGTCTCTGAAATAAAACAAACCCAAAGGAGAGATCAGGCTGAGATAAAGAGACAATGGGATAAGATGAGATTTACTTATTTTATTTTCTACAGGTTTATTTTGTTCTTTTACTTCCTTCTTTTAGCTGAATGGTTAGTTCTTTTGTTTTCAGTATTTCCTAGTTTCTAGTACATGTCATTGAGATGATAAAATTTTCCCTGAGTACCAGTTTGGCTGCATCCCATAATTTTTGATATGCCACATTGAAAATAGTCTGATATTTGAGGTTTGATTTCTTCTTGTATCCAAGTTATTAAAAGGAATTATTAAAATCTAAGTGAAGGGAATTTTGGGGGGTTATCTTTTGACTGTTACTTTCTAGTTTTATTATATTGTGATTAGAGAGTATATGCTATGATGTTTGCTTTTTAAAATTAATGGAGTTTTTTTTCCTTGAGGACCATTGCATCACCATTTTTTGTAAATACTCTGTAGATTCTTTTTTTTTTTTAAAGATTTTATTTATTTGAGAGAGAGAGAATGAGAGAGACAGAGCATGAGAGGGGGGAGGGTCAGAGGGAGAAGCAGACTCCCCGCCGAGCAGGGAGCCCGATGCGGGACTCGATCCCAGGACTCCAGGATCATGATCTGAGCTGAAGGCAGTCGCTTAACCAACTGAGCCACCCAGGTGCCCAATACTCTGTAGATTCTTACTTATGATTGCCCTCTATGATCTGTTGATTAGCCTAAAGTTTTTCACTATGACATTGGATTTGTTAATATCTCCTTATTCTTTCAACAATTTTTACTGTATATGTATATATGTGTATATATACTATATATATACACATTACTATTTAGGTGCGTAAAATTCCTTAAAAGGCTTCTACCTTTTGTGAATGCATTCTCCCTTTGTCATGTTTAATATTTTAATTTTTTCATTGAAGTATAGTTAACATACAGTGTTTTATTAGTGCAATATAGTGATTCAGCAATTTTATATATTACCCAGTGCTCACCATTTTAAGTGTACTCTTAATCCCCTTCATCTGTTTCACACACTGCCCCCCCACCTCTTCCCTGGCAACCGCCAATTTGTTCTCTGTATTTAAGAGTCTGTATTTTTTGTCTGTCTCTTTTTTTCTTTGTTTATTCATTTGTTTTCTTAAATTCCACATATGAATGAAATCATATGTATTTGTCCTTCTCTGTCTGACTTATTTTACTTGGCATTATACCCTCTGGGTCCATCCATGTCATTGCAAATGGCAAGATCTCATTCTTTTTTATGGCTGAATAACATTGTGTGTGTGTGTGTGTGTGTGTATCTTCTTTATCCATTCATCTATTGATGGATACTTGGAGTGCTTCCATATCTTGGCTGTTGTAAATGCTACAGTAAACATACGGGTACATATATCTTTTTGGGTTAGTGTTTTCATTTTCTTTGGGTAAATACCCTGTAGTGGAATTACTGGATCATATGGTAATTCTATTTTTAATTTTTTGAGGAACCTCCATAATATTATCCAATATTACCCAGTAATATTTTTATTTTGAGTTATATTTTTGAAATACTAATACTTTACATCTAGTTCTTTTTTGAAAGCATTTATCAGGTATATTATTGTTCATCTCATTATTTTTAATGCTTCTGAATAATTTTGTTCTAAAGGTATCTGTTTTAAACATCAACATAGATTTAAAAAAATTATTTTTGCCCAGTCTATGTCTCTTTCAAGAAGAGATTTTTCTATTATGGAAAATTTCAGGCATATGCAAAAGAGGAAAACAATGAATGCCACTCTCAAAACAATCAATTCTAACCAATTTGGATTATTCTGAAGCAAGATGTTTTTTTAAATTTGGAAGAATTGACAATAGGGATTTTTATTGCAGATGGGAATGACCCAGGAGAAGGAAAAAGAATTTTGAGGTTTACCTATGAGTTTTCTAATTTATTTATTTATTACTTTTCCTCATAGCCCATATTTTCCTCTTTTCTTGGAATTGTGTTTTGAATTTTTTTTGAAATTTTTCCAGAAGATATCTTTTAATGATTCTTTTTTTAAAGATTTTTATTTATTTATTTATTTGACAGACAGAGAGAGACAGTGAGAGAGGGAACACAAGCAGGGGAAGTGGGAAAGGGAGAAGCAGGCTTCCCGCTGAGTAGGGAGCCCGATGCAGGGCGCGATCCCAGGACCCTGGGATCATGACCTGAGCCGAAGGCAGACGCTTAACAACTGAGCCACCTAGGCGCCCCTCTTTTAATGACTCTTATAGAAAGTGTTCTTGATTGATATATTTTCAGTGAATAATATTTTTCCTGTCAGTAGAATTCCAGTTCAAAGTAATTCTTCCCTCTGAACTTTGGAGTTCCTGCTTTTTGTCTTCTTGCAAAGCAAGAAGGGATTACTTCCACTGTAGGTAAAAGGTTTTTTTCTTTTTTGTTTTGGAATATCCAATAATTTATTTATAAGTGAAGTTGCTTGCAATGTATTAAAGGAATAGAGAGATATTCTCAGGTTCAACAGAAAGGTGTTCTCTAGAGCTCAGAAATTTATAGTACCCATGTATCTGATTTTAAATATTTACTTGAAGACATGCATCAGCCAACTGAGACATGAATTAATCAACAATTCAGGGGATTCATGATGTATTGATTTCTGCCCCCACTGAGTTTTGACTCCCCCTCCCTCAACAAATTAGGCCTTTACATGGATTATCTGTTGTCAGATAGATTCTGCTCCTGCAAGAACTTGGTCCCGTGGTGTCTCAAGCAAACATTTTCCTTCTTTGTTCTTTTCCCACTTGTGAGGAACGTGCTTTTCAAGCTTTGTCCTTCACCCTTGAAATTCGTAAGAAACTTCTTTCCTTTCTTAATGATTGCTTAAAGCAATAATGGTGCCATTCTGTTCTAGCAGTAGCTAACATTGGCTAAATATTTTGCAGAAAGAGAGATGGACAAAATTCCCTGACATTAGCTCTTTCTAGCAGAGTTTCCCTCTTTCCACTTACTGCTTTAGAAGGGCTTCATTATTTTCCTTCCCCTTCCTTCTAGTTTGAAGTAACTTAATGCCTGTCTCATTTTTCTTGAAGAATTTGTCATATTATCAGTTGACTGAAGCTAAAACCTATTTGAGAACAATGGAAAGGCTAAAGTTATATTTTCAATTTCTGGTACTGAGAATGTGAATAATTAAAAAACCCACAATCTGGATTTGTTTTTAATGAGATAGATACAGTTTCGACTTTGTCCCTAGTAGAATACTAGGAGACAGAACTGTGAGCCACAAAATAAGGCCTCAAGCCGACAATAACAACGATCTTGTTATGTTGTCCACTCCATTCTCAGCGCTGCCCATTCCAGGATCCATTCTGCTATTTTCATAACACTGGAAATGATTTCACATCTGCAAGTAATTAGTTGCAAAATAATCTGTCTTGGGACTGTGGGCTAGAGAAGGGTTGAGAAATAGGAGTTCCAACTGTGGTATAACAATGTGTAAATCATGTATTCCTTCTGCTTTTATCTACATATACAGCTGTAAATATATTACATGGATATAGTCTGGTCCCACAAAATTATGAACATGGCCCTTTGAGAAGCTCATCAATGACAAAACAACACCAACAACCATACCTCACATTTATGTATTCTCTCATTTTACAAAGCTCCCTCTCAACATTATCTCAATTCTTTTTACAACAACCCTGAGAAATAGGAGAGGGTAAGATTTCCATCTGATACATGAGGAGCTGGTGGCTGTTCAGCTCCTAGTCAGTAGGTGACATGATTTTGTTTTGTTGGGTTTTTGCAAACATTTTATTATTAACAATTTTTTACTGTAGTAACACACATAAAGAGAAGTACAAAAAATCATAACAACATGGTGTGATGAATTATCACAAAGAGAATACTCATGTAACCAGTTCCCAGATCAAGAAACAGAACAATATCAGCACCTCCGTACCCTCTTCCAGTCACTCACCCCCTCAAAGGTAAGTACCATTCGGACTCCTAGATAAGTGACAGGCTTATTTGAATTAATTTTGTATGGCATGTGAACCAGGACCATGCAAAGCATGGCTGCATTGTATACGTGTGCTTGATGTATTCAGGAATACATCTTTACATGATGAAATGCAATGCACATGAGGAAATTAAAAATGGAATGAAGATGATCCAACTTGAAGAAGGTTCATCTGAGTTGGAACTTAATAGCTTCTATGTATGAGGGATGAATCTCTGGAATATTACAAGAAGCTTTCTCCATTTCTTTCGAGAACTTAGGAAAACTCAGTTTACACAGAAAGAGAAAAATGCACTTCTTTCATCCTTAGAACTTTGTGGACAAAGAGGAATCCATTTCCTTCTATGGATATTTAAAATTTTAGGCTATAAAGTGCTAACTCTGAGTGACTTTGGTTCGATCTTAACCAGATGCAAGGAATGGACAAAGTGATTTTTCAAGAGGCTTTCCTTTCCTTCCCGATGTTTGGCTGAACATTTCTATCAATTTCCATGGGAGGATCAGCACCGTGTTCTTTTAAGGGCAATGATGTTTTTCTGGAAAAGGGAGGCAATGTCTAATTTGCCTCTCTCCTTTGGAGGTAAGAGTGTCTCCAGAGATGAAGTTTTTGCTTGTGAATGTGCTGCATCTCCTTCAGAAGGGCAGAGCCAACAACTGACAGTAATTGCTCCAGCTGGTATCCTTCATCAGATGAATTTTGGAAGCTTCCCCTCCCATGTCCTCACCATTCTTCTCTCATTTTTCTCTGCCATATGGAGGATAGGAAGCCAACGGGCAACCGGTGACTTGTTTGGGGCTCACGCACACAGAGGAATACAGACTAAGATTGCACCCAGGTTCTGTGCTGCCTTGAAGTGGAATACTAGACTTTGTTTAGCAAGGGCTGTGTTGATGTGGCCTCCATTAGAAAAGACCTGCTTTCTCTTTGGAGTCTGTGTGCATCCCTCTGCTTCACCCCCAGACCCACTGAGCTCAGAGCAGAGGAATGTTTACATGAAAAGAGACTGCCAAGGTTTTAAATTGCATCCATTAAGAAACGAATTATCCTCTTAATCGTTTTTTTTTCGTTCCTGAAAAGATTAAAATGCTTTTAATTTAATAAAGTTTTGAAAATAGGTAAGTTTATAATTTTACAAAAATGTGTTCAGAGAAGTAAAAATACCCAGGGAACTCTAGAGGATATTGAGAATGACCTATTTAGGTCTCGCTCATCTGTTATTTCTATAATACAAGGACATTGCCCAATTTTGGCTCTCTGTTCTCCTTTAGAAGCTCTTGGGCTACTTTTTTCCCTATCAAATCAGTAAGTCAGCTTGTATGTCAGAATCAAAACAAAACAAAACAACTGGCATTTCTACCCTTCCAAATAGTGACACTCTTCTCTGAACAGACATACTTACTTAGAGAGAAACACTGTTTTTATTCATCTTCTCATTTTTATCCTGCAGATATGCAAAAATGTAGACCTTATTTCTTCAGTGTGCCATTACAAGGTCAGTTCTGAGATGGGTGAACATAAGATAAAGACATATTTATTACTCTGATTTGATTATAAATAAATGTTATAAATAATTTTGCTCAAGTTTGGAAGGAAAAACAGCAGGTCCTGGTGCTGGTGCTAACCTGACTTCTTTGACCACAGATTCCTGGGTATGGCAGATCATTACTAATCTGAAAACAGCAAGTTTGTAGAAAAGCAAATGCTCACATGCAATAATCATTTCGACCAAATATTCTAAACAGTTTTTCAATAAGCCGATGTTTAATCACCATGAAGTAATGGTCATTTATCTCCAAAGGAAAATTTTTAGAATGCAAAATTCTCTTGTTATCACAAGGTGCTACAGATGGAATGCTTGTGTCCCCCCCAAATTTGTATGTTGAAATCTTAACCCCCAAAGTGATGGTATTAGGAGGTGGGGCCCTTGGGAGGAGATTAGGTCATGAATGCAGAGCTCTCATGAATGTGATTAGTGCCTGAGAACCTCCCTTTCCCCTTCCATCATGTGAAGATACAGCTAGAAAGTACTATCTATAAACCAGGAAGCAAGCTCTTACCAGACACTGAGTTTGCTAGTGCCTTGATCTTGGACTTCCAGGCTCCAGACTGGTGAGAAATAAATGTTTGTTGTTTACAATGCACACTGTGGCATTCGGTTAGAGCAGTACAGATGGATTAAGACAGAAGATGTACACATAAATGTAGTGAATTACCATTTAGTAAGCACTTACATCAACCCTTCCCTGAATGAGAGGAAATAGTACCTGGACACCTTGTTGTACTTTAGATTATTCATACTCTCCTGCATCTCTGAAGAGGAAAAGGAAGATTTAAACTTTAAAAAATTCATAAGCATTTGAGTGATAAAAGTTAATTATTTAACTAAAATTTTGAAAAAAAAAACAAAGAAAAAAAAATAAGTAAATCTCCTTAGCCTAATGACTATTGCCTTAAAAAAAAAAGCACTTTTTATTGAAGCATGACTCACACAGAAAAGTTAAATTGTATGTTTACAGCTCTATGAGTTTTCACAAAGTGAACACCCCTGTGTAACCAACATCAAGAAAGGAAACATTGCCAGCCCACCAGAAATCCCCCACAGAAGTGCCCCTGCCCCCTGCCTGAGCCCTTCTCCATCTTTCCTCCTCAGGTAATTGTTAGCATGGTTTCTCTTCTAGTTTTGTCTATTTTTCTTTTTCCATAATTTTTTTTTGAAAAAATGTCAAACCCACAAGAAAGCTGAAAGAATAGTACAATAAACACTCATATTTCCATTACCCAGATTTACTTACTGTTAACATTTTGCCAATTTTTTATTTCTCTGAACCATTCTGAAGTTGAAGACATCATGTTTCACCCCTAAATACTTTATCACATTATCACCTAAAAATAAAGACATCTCCCCTGTTTAACCCCAATATCATTATCACACTCAAAATTGGACATTGATGAAGTAATTTGACCTAATAATATATAATTATATCCAAATTTCCCCAGTTGTTCCAATAATTTTATAGATTTTTTCCATGATATGATCAATAAGCATGTATTTTAATTGTCCTACCTCTTTAGGTCTTCTTTAATCTGGAATGGTCCTTTTGCTGTTTTTTTTGTTTTGTTTTGTTTTGTTTTAAAGCTGTTGGCATTTTTCAGATGTCCGGGTTGGTTGTTTTGTAAAATGGCCTTCAATTTGAATGTGTCTGATTGTTTCCTAATGATTCCATTCAGATTAAGTATTTTTGGCAAAAACATCACAAGTGACAGGACTTCCTCTTTGACTCATCTGTCAGGAGTCAAATATCAGTTTGTCACATTAATGATGATGCTAAATTGGAATCATTTGGTTAAGAAGGTGTCTGCCAGATTCCTTCATCATGAAAATATTCTTTACCTTCATAATTAATAAATAATCTGTGGGGTGATATTTTGAGACTGTGGAAATGTCCTGTTCCCCTCAGAATTTTTACTAATGGTTTTACCATCCACTGATGATCTTGGCCTGAATTATTACATCAGTGGTTGCAAAATAGTAGTATTTAAAATTCTATTATTCCTTCTACACTGATTCCATCTACATTGATTCCTGCTACGTTGTTAGCATTCTTCAGTAAGGAATCTTTCAATTCCTCTCTCACTCCTATCCACTTCTCAATTTCACCATGGAGTCAGATTCTTTTTATTCAGTGTTTTATCATCATTATCATCATTATTTGTTTTGATGCCTCCAAGTTTGGCCATTGATAGTCCCTTCAAATGAGCCAATGAGTCCTTTTGATGTCCCAGCAGCTTCTGAGCATTCTTTTCCTTCTGGCATGAGACATCTTTCCATTTATTTAAAAATAATTTTGCATATTTTTAAAAAAATAATAAAAATAAATAAAATTTTAAAATAATAAATAAGTAAAATTATTTAAGAATAATTTTAAGAGTGTTTTAAATCTTTTCTCATAAAGTTTTTACACATTTCTTTTTAAGTTTATTCTGAAATATATTATTTTTTGTTGTTATTGTACATGAGGTTTTTCTCCTTCATTATGGCTTCTAACTGCATGTGTATATATGTAGATATATATTACATATATAACTATGTATATGTCTGTGTGTACATATATATTACATATATAAACATGTGTATGTGTGTATGTATATCAGTATATATTCTATCAGTTTTTGTATGTTAATTTTATGACTAGCTATTTTATTGAATTCTCTACTGGTTGAGTTAGTCATTGATTTATTTGGGCTTTCCACATATATTATTCTACTATCTGAAAATAAAGATTGTTTTACATCCTTTCTAATTCTTGAGTTCTTTATCTTGTCTGATTGCATCAATGAATACCTCCAATACAATGATAAGTAGTTGTTCTTCACATTGGTGAATATGCCTCTAGTGTTTCCCATGAGATACTGTCTTCAGAACTGATTATGTATATGTATATATTTATGAATTCGTATTTATTATATATGTGCATATAATGTGTGCATGTATAGAATCTATAAGGAAGTATCCTTCTATTCCTATTAAATTGGGTATTTTCATCAGGAATGGGTTAGATTTTTTCAAACACCTTTCTGCATCTAAAAAAACAGTTATAAAAGTTCCTTCTTAGATCTAGTAATATGGTCAAGTATATTAACAGATACCTTATTTCAGGTTTAAGGACACACATAGTCTTCAAAGGGGTGGAAAAAGACATCCCATGCAAGTGGAAACCAAAAGAAAGTGGGGTAGCTATACTTATATCAGAGTTTAAGCAAAAACAATAACAAGAGACAAGAAACATCATTATATAATAATAATAAAGGGATTAATTCATCAGAAAGATACAACAATTGTAAATATATATGCACCCAACATTGAAGCATCTAGATATATTAAGCAAATATTAACAGATATGAAGGGAGAAATAGACAATACAATAATAGCAGGGACTTCAATATCCTACTTTCAACACTGGATAGATTATCAGGGCAAAAATCAATAAGGAAACAATGGGACTGAACCATACATTGAGACTAAGTGGAGCTAACAGATATCTATAGAACATTCCATCCCACAGCAGCAGAATACACATTCTTCACAAGTACACGTGGAACATTCTCAAGAACAGATAAATGATAGGACACAATGC
The DNA here is from genome assembly GCF_002201575.2 of Neomonachus schauinslandi. Taxonomy (NCBI): domain Eukaryota; kingdom Metazoa; phylum Chordata; class Mammalia; order Carnivora; family Phocidae; genus Neomonachus; species Neomonachus schauinslandi. The sequence continues at coordinate 62,824,947 of NC_058414.1, forward strand.
AAGTCTTAGCAAATTTAAGAAGATTGAAATAATTCCAAATATCTTTTCCAGGCACAACAGTATGAAACTAGAAATTAATAACATGAAAGCTGGAAAATCTACAAATATGTGGAAACTAAACACAATCCTGAATAACCAATGGGCCAAAAAAGAAATCAAAATGAAATTTAAAAATATCTCAAAACAAATGAAAATAGAAACACAACCTAAAATCTATGGGACACTGCAAAAGCAGTTCTAAGAGGAAAGTTTATAGTGATAAATGTATATATTAAGAAATGAAAAAAAAAAAAAAGAAATGAGAGTTTGCAAAGAACTTTACACCTCAAGGAACTAGAAGAAGAAGGGTAAATTAAGCCCAGTGTTAGAGAAGGAAGGAAGTAATAAATATCAGAGTAGAAATAAATGAAAAAGAGACCAGAAAAAAACAACAGAAAAGGTCAATGAAACAAGGAGCTGGTTTTTCAAAAAGATAAATTGACAGGCTTTTAGTGAAACTAGGGGAAAAAGAGACAAATAAAATCAGAAATAAAAGAGGTAAAATAATAACTGGTACTACAGAAATACATAGGCTTATAAGAGACTACTATGAACAACTATATGCCAATAAATTAGAAAACCTAGAAGAAATGGATAATTTACTAGAATCATACAACCTACCAAAACTGAACCAGGAAGAAATAGCAAGTTGGAACAGACCAATGTAAGTAAGGAGATTGAATCAGTAATAAAAAACCTCCTAAAGCAGAAAACCCCAGGACCAGATGTCTTCACAGGCTAATTTTATCAAACATTTAAGGAAGAATTAATGCCAATCCATCTCAAACTCTTCCAAAAAATTGAAGAGGAGGGAAGACTTCCAAACTCTTTCTATGAGGCCAACATTATACTGATACCAAAGTCAGATAGGAAACTACAAGAAAACTATAGACCAATATCCCTGATGAATATAGTAGATGCAAAAATTCTCAATAAGATATTAGCAAACCAAATCAAGAACTCATTAAAAGGATTATACAACATGACCAAGGGGGATTTATCCCTGGGATGCAAGGATGGTTCAGTATACACAACTCAATAACTATGATACACCACATTAATAGAATGAAAGATAAAAGTTATATGATCATCTCAATAGATGCAGAAAAAGCATTTGACAAAATACAACATGTCTTCATGATAAAAAACCTCAACAGATTGGCTATAAAAGGAACATATCTCAACATAATTAAGGCCGTATGTGACAAACACACAGCTGATGTTATACTCAATGTAGAAAAATTGAAAGCTTTTCCTTTAAGAACAGAAAGAGGACAAGGGTGCCCACTCTCTTCACTCTTACTCAATATAGTGCTGGAAGTCCTAGCTAGAGCAATCAGGCAAGACAAAGAAATGAAAAGCATCCAAATTGGAAAGGAAGAAGTAAAATTGTTGCTATTTCCTGATGATGTGTTCTTATATATTGAAAACCCCAGATTCCACTAAAAACTTGGATCTAATCAATGAATTCAGTAAAGTTGCAGGATATAAAGTCAATACACAGAAATCAGTTATTTTTTTATACACTAACAACAAAACACCTGAAAAAAATAAAGAAAGAAAACTGTCCCATTTACAACAACATCAAGAACAATAAAATAACTAGGAATAAATTTACCAAAAAAGTAAAAGATTTGTGCAATGAAAATGACAAGATTTTGCTGAAAGAATTTAAGACACAAATGGAAGGACATCCTGTGTTCATGGATTGGAAGAGTTAATATTTTGTTAAAATGTCCAGGGGTGCCTGGGTGGCTAAGCCTTATGCATCTGCCTTGGGCTCGGGTCATGATCTCAGGGTCCTGGGATTGAGCCCCACATCGGACTCCCTGCTGAGCAGGGAGCTTGCTTCTCTCTCTCCCTGTGCCACACTCTCTCTCTCTCTCTCAAATGAATTAATAAAGTCTTAAAAAAAAAAAGTGTCCAGGGGTGCCTGGGTGTGTCAGTTGTTAAGTGTCTGCCTTTGGCTCAGGTCATGATCCTAGGGTTCTGTGTTTGAGCCCCGCATCGGGCTCCCTGCTCAGCAGGAAGCCTGCTTCTCCCTCTCTCACTCCCCCTGCTTGTGTTCCCTCTCTTGCTGTGTCTCTCTCTGTAAAATAAATAAGTAAAATCTTTTTAAAAATTTTTAAAAATTTAAAAAGTGTCCATACTACCCAAAGCCATATAGATTCAACACAATCTCTATCAAAATTCCAATGGCATTTTCCATAGAAATAGAACCAAAAAAAATCCTAAAATTTGTATGGAACCCCAAAAGACCCTCAAATAGCCAAATAGCTAAAGCAATTATGAGGAAGAACAACAAAACTGGAGACATCACACTTCCTGATTTCAAACTATACTACCAAACTATAGTAAATAAAACAGTATGGTACTGGCATAAAAATAGACAATGGAACAGAATAGAAAGACCACAATTAAAACTCCACATACACAGTCAACTAATATTTGACAAGGCAGCAAGGAACATCCAGCAGGGAAAGGATAGTTTCTTTAAAAACTGGTGTAGAGAAAACTGTATAACCATGTACAGAAAAATGAGATTGGGCTCCTATCTTATACCACCCACAAAATTAACTTGAAATGTATCAGAGACTTAAACATAAGACCTGAAACCATAAAGCTCCTAGATGAAAACATAGGGAAGAAGCTCCTTGTCATTAGTTCTTGACAATCATTTTTTGGATATGACACCAAAAGCACAAGCAACAAAAGAAAAAATCAACAACTGGGATTACATCAAACTTTAAAACTTCATACAACAAAAGAAACAACAAAATGGAAAGGCAACCTACAGAATGGGAGAAGAGTTTTGCAAACCATGTATCAGGTACGGGGTTAATACCCAAAATTTATAAAGAACTCATATAGCTCAATAACAAAAATCGAAACAATGTGATTAAAAAATGGGCAGAAAAACTACATAGATATTTTTCCAAAGAAGACATCAGATAGCCAACAGGTACTGAAAAGTTCCTCAATATTACTAATCATCAGGGAAATACAAATCAAAACCAAGATGAGATATCACCTCACACCTGTAAGGAAGGCTCCCATCCAGAAGAGAAGAGATAAGTGTTGGCAAAGATGTGGAAAAAAGGAGACCCTTGTACACTGTTGGTGGGATTATAAACTGGTTCAGCCACTATGAAGAACAGTGTGGGGGCTACTCAAAAAATTAAAAATATAACTACTGTATGGTCAATTTAGCAACTCCACTTCTAGATATATATCCAAAGGAAATGAAAATAGGTCACCAAAGAGACACATGTACTCTCATGTTTATTGCAGTATTTTTCACAATAACCAAGGTATAAAAACAACCTAAGTGTCCATTATTGGATAAATGCATAAATAAAATATATTTATATACAGTGGAATACTATTCAGCCACGAGAATAAAAGGAAATTCTGCCACTTGTAACAAGATAGATGGAACTTGAGAAGATTATACTAAGTAAGATAAGTCAGAGAGAGAAAGAAAAATACTGTGTCATATCTTGTGCAATGTAAAACTGTAACCTTAAAAGCAGAGAGTAAGATGGTGGTTACCACCTGGGAGGTGGGAGAATGGGAGAGATGTTGTTTAAGAGTACATACTTGCAACTAGTAGATAAATAAGTCCTGGAGACCTAATACACACTGTACTGATTATAGACAACAAAAGTGTATTATAAACATTAAACTTTCTAAGAGACTAGATCTTTATTGTTCCAAACACCAGAAGAAATTGTCATTATGCGGCATGATGGAGGTGTTAGCAAACACTAAAATGACAACCATGCTACAATACAAATGTATCATATCAATATGTTGTATACCTTAAACTTACACAATGTTGTATGTCAAATATATCTCAATAAAAAAGGGTTGTAAATTTCCAGATGGAAAGCCATTTAGTTTTAACAATTTTGTTATTAATTTATATTTTTATTGAATTGTAATGAGAGAATGTGTTTTTATTTCTACTATGTGGGATTTATTGAGCTTTCTTTGTGAACTAACACATGATCAAGTTGTATGAATGTTTCATGTATGAAAGTGGAGAGATCAAGAAATATACATTAAATCTAGTGCTGTTTTGTTTATGTCTTCTATATCCTTATGTTTTATCCACTTGATCTTAGTTTATTCCTTCTTTCCTCAAATCTCTTGAGTTGTGGGCCCACTATTGTCTTGCTTTATACTATTGCTATTGAGAAATCTGATGCCGAACTGATTTTCTTTACTTTGTAAGTGAGTTGGTCATTTTGCTTTTAGGCCCAGGGTTTTTGTTCTTTTGTTTTTTTGTTTTTTTCTTTTTCTTTAAAAATCTAATAGTCTTAATAGGATATGTTTTGAAGTTAACCATTCTGTCAGTCTTACTAGATACACAGTGGACCATTTCATTATGTAAATGATGATGTAAATGTAAGTCTTTTATCTCTGGGAAATTTTCTTGGATTATAGTTTTAAATATTGGTTCTATTCCATTATTTTGTTTTTAATTTTTCAGTGACTCCAATTGTTCATACATTGACTTTTTTTATTTTTTTAAAGACTTTATTTCCTTTGTTTTAGAGAAACAGAGAGGGAGAGAGCACTGAGTGGGGGAGGGGCTGAGGGAGAGAATCTCAAGCAGATTCCCTGCTAAGCACAGAATCCGATATGGGGCCCAATCTCATGATACTGAGATAATGACCTGAGCAGAAATCAAGAGTTGGATGCTCAACTGACTGAGCCACCCAGGCACCCCTATAAATTGAATTTTTATTTTTTAAAAATTTTTTTAAATTTTAAATTTTTGTTTTCTTTTTTTTTAAATTTAAATTCAATTAGCCAACCTATAGTGCATCATTAGTTTCAAATGTAGCATTCAACAATCCATTAGTTGCGTATAACACCCAGTGCTCACATCATGTGCCCTCCTTAATGCCCATCACCCAATTACCCCATCCACCCACCCTCCTCCCCCCAGCAACCCTAAGTTTGTTTCTTATAGTTAAGAGTCTCTCATGGTTTTTCTCCCTCTCTGATATACATTGAATTTTTAAATTATCTTCTACCTCAATCACTTTCTCTCATTCTTGTTATATAATTTGTAATTTTGTTTTCATTCTTTTGTTTGTTTTTATGCCTTTCCTGGGCATATTGTAATTTAGTCATAATTTCAAAGATGATTTTGTCTTTTTCTTCAATTTCATTGATAATTTTTATCCGTTTATGTTTTGAGTTTCAAAATTTCTGAGTCAGGCTGTTTTTTCTTCCATATTCCAAATGCTTGTTTAAGGATATTTAATTCAGATTGGGGTGTTGACATTTTCTTCTGCTTTGTTACTGTTTGAGGAGGGAGAATATTTATCAGCTAAAAGGTTCTGATTTTCATGTTGTAATTTCTTCTTATAGTTACATGGTATGACTGTTGTGCCGTTTACTCTTCATTTTGAAATGCTTTATTTTCCTGGGCCAGCAATAACTGTACAGGTAGACAAGGTGAGGAGATGAAGATTTAGGTAGCTTATGAGATTCTTAATCCAAGAGCTTCTTCTTCTGTTTGTTTATAAATTACAGTTTCCTAAAATTTGCCCCCTCTCAGGGCGGGGTGGGGGAGGGTGGTATGTCTTCTGATTTTGTGATTCTCTTATTTTTGAAGTACTCTTAATTTCCAGCTCTTACTTTTCTTAACACCAAATATCTGAAGGTCACTCTTTCCTTTTCCTCCAGAACCAGTGCTTTCCCAAGATTTCTACCCTTGTTCTTGTAGACTTTGAAGTTCCTTCCTTTTGATTCATCAGTTACCTGCAGTTTAATCTACCATGTCTCATACCTATATTTAGTATTTTCCTATTTAGGGGAGACATTCTCTTTCTGGGGGTTGTTGTATCTGTTTTTCCTTACCTAGGCCCCTGCTTTCCTTTCCTCTTTTCTGAAGTGGCTCTTCTGAACTGAGTCATTTATTTACCTATTTAGATAGACTTTGAGTTTGTAGTATTTTCTGTCCCATGGTTGTGCTATAGGTGTGGGTTCAAGTGGTTTTACTGGCTCATCTTGTTGAACTCTGGCTTTTTGGAATATTTATGGAGAGATTCAGAATATAGCATATTTCATTTTGATTTTTTTCTTTTCTATCTTTTGTCTGTGCATAATTTTACATGGTTACCACCATTGGTCTATTCAATTTTGCTTCTTTTAACTTAACAATATCATTTTAATTTCCCCAATTTCTTCATAATCCTATAGATGCAATCATTATCTGTGGATAGGCCCATAATATTTTGCCAAGTGGATATGTCATGCTATATTTTATTACTTTTTTGTTGTTGGATATTTATATTGGAAAGAAAGATTACAAGTGTGTTTGGCACACTCAGGCCATTTTGAGGGATGAGCACTTGGCTTAGAATAAACATGTAATAAATCTTCGTGGAATCAATGATTTAAAAGAAAAAACTGGACAAAAGTTGCCCAAATGGGAAGAAAACTGAAGTATCCTTTAAAGTGTCCAGTTAAAATATGTAAATCTCATATTCTACAGGAATTTTATTAACTGTTTAGGACTCCACTTGGGGCACACCAGAAATAAATACTCTGGGAATGTCAGATTGAATAAACTTGACATTAAGTTAGGTGTTTGGTGGAGTCAAATGCAACAACTGTGTCTTAGAGTGAAGGTCATGAAAAAATGCTTCAATCTGAGGGTAACTTTTATTCAGGGTGACTCCTGGGGTTAAGTAACTGTGTGACCTTGTCATTTTCTTCCCTCTCCTTTGTATGGGTGGTGATGATTGAACCAGGGAAATGAATGAGACTTGCAGTTCTGGATGTGGTCAGTCTCCATAAATCATTTCTTCCATTGTCTGAATACATTTGGGCATCCACAGTAGTTTATTTCCAAAGTATATAAAGAAGCAGAGGCCAAGGGTGTAATCTTGGAGCTATTTAAATAGAGTGGTTCCAGTCAAGACAAGCAGCTGTTCCCAATTATTAGTCCATATATTCTAGGTGCCAGGGAAAACCCACAAGGGTGTCACTAAATTGAATTTTAAAGTAACCTCCTGTTCAGATGAAAATCTCCTAGCTATTGTTTTTTTCCCTAAAGACTGGTCTCCTATTGAACAAGTTAGCAACACTCTTGTTCTGAATGAATCATTGCTACTGCCTATAGAGGAAATCTGAATTCATAAGGCTTCCAAGGAACATGAATTTTTTGTAAATGCCACAAGGCTAAAAGCCTAAACACAAGGACAAGGACAAATCAGAAATCTGCAAAAAGTGCAAATTCTAATGATGGGGAGTGGTTGTAATCTTTTAAACTTATATGAGTTGTGTTAAAGCAGTTGTGTCTGGTTCCTGACACACATCTTGATGGTCCCTGTGGGAACATGGGACTTGTGATCCATTTCTGCTTTGTGAAATAGGTCTTTTTGTCTTCCTTTCTTATTACAGGTTATAGGAGTAACTTCTACCAGAGCAGTCCATGAAAAACATGAACCCCAAAAGAATGAATGAATTTTCAACACAAAATCTTACCATGGAATGCCTTCATATCCCTTCCCTCTAATTCCATAAACGCTAGGGTTAAAGAGCACAAGCTCTGGAGTCCTATTGCCTAAGTTTAAGTCTTGGCTTCCTCACTTATTATGTAGTGTGACCTTGGGCAAGTTAGCTAAACTTTTTTTTTAATCTCCATTTTTGTATCTGTAAAATGGAGATAATAAACTACCAACTTAATAGGATTGTTGTGAGAATTTAATGAGGTTATCCATTTAAAGTGCTTGCCAAATGTTTATGGCCAGTTTCTTCCTCCTCCTCTCCATTATCATTGTCTATTGTCACCCCTCTCAAGGGATATATACATGAAATTACAACAGTGCTTGCATTTATCTAGCTCCCCTTATTGAAGTTATCCATGTGCAGAACATGCACTATTTAAGTTTTTCAAGGCCAACTATTTTCCTTTTCCTCCCTCCACATGTGTAGACATTACAGAAAGAAGTCTGAGCAGTGATTTAACAATTCACAAAGCTAAAGGTGTCCTTTGTTAGGCTATGGAAATATCTCCCAGGGTCACTGGACAAGCCAGAACATCACCACACAGGGGTTTTGAAAGCGACCTCAGGTCAGTGAAAAATTCCTCATTGTGCACGTTTTCCCTTGATGATTTTAAGAACTGAAGTTTGAGGAAAACCCATTTGGTGAAATGTCAGTGTAAAACATAAAAGCAAGGTATATAATTCCATATGCCTCAGAGAGATATATCAATAGAATATTTATTTCACAAATATGAAAAAGGCCCATTTAATTAGTTGTCAGGGTTAGTGAGTTTATATTTTAAAGCACATATGAAAGCTCTTTGAACAACAGCACAGTTTATTTAGCTGTTCTGTTTTACTGCAGTGAAGTGCCAAGTTGACTCCAGAGAAATCTTGCAATGTGGTGCCTAGGAGTCTAAGACCTAAATTGAATGCCTAGGCTGCTCTCTGTCCTTGCCATGTCAAGAGCAAGAATGCAACCTCAAGAGCAGCGGGCCTTTTATTTCACACAAATGAATTCTTAATAGTTGATGTTTATGATTGTTTTTACATACAGTTTTTATGACTTATTTTATGTCTACAAGATTTCTAGATTATATGTCCCTGAGTTCAGTATTTCCCCTTTATTCTCTCAGACCTAACTGTGTTTGATATGCTGCATTTGATATGCTATCTTTTATTATGCAGAAGCCCTTTGATCTTTGCAGAGGAAAGGCGCCATGTAAATGCAGAAATCCATTATAATCATACAGAAGAGTGGCTTTATGGGTGAAGTCCTGCTTAGTGATGCTGTTGGATGGAAGAGTGTACTAGGCTATGGAATGTTAATGCCAAAGCATATATTCAGATAAGTAGGCTTGTTTGAGAAATTTAATTTTTAAGTAAGCTTTTTAGTGAAGTAAACATACATACAAAACAATGTACAGATCATAAGTGTTCAGCTTGATGAATTTCAACACAGTGAATATACCCATTTAACCAGCACCCAGATCAAGAAATAGAACATTACAGCATCACTCATGCCCCTTCTTATTCCCTACACTGGGACAAGGTAACCACTACTCTCTTTATTTAGTTTCACCTGATTTTGAACTTCACCTAGATCAAATCACACAGAATGTACTCTAGGGTCTGGCTTCTTGTTCTTTGCATAGTGTTAGCAAGATTCATCCATGTAGCAATTCTTTTTTTTTTTTTTTAAAGATTTTATTTATTTATTTATTTGACAGAGAGAGACACAGAGAGAGAGGGAACACAAGCAGGGGGAGTGGGAGAAGCAGACCTCCCGCTGAGCAGGGAGCCTGATGCGGGGCTCGACCCCAGGACCCTGGGATCATGACCCGAGTCGAAGGCAGGTGCCCAATGACTGAGCCACCCAGGCGCCCCCCATGTAGCAATTCTTCAGTTCTTCATATTGTACCAATTTTATTGTATGGCTTGTTTTGTATGAATATACCACCATTTACACATTCTGTTATTGAAGGACATTAGAATTGTTTCTAATTTTTGGCTATTATGAGTTGTGCTGCTAGACATTCTTTCAGACGTCTTTTGATGAACATATAAGTGTATGCCGGATGTGCACTTAGGAATGGAATTCCTGGCTCATAAAATATGTATGCACATGCTTGCCTTTGGTAGATATTGTCAAACCATTTTCCAAAGTGGTTGTACCAATTTTTACTCCCATAAGTGGTATGTAAGTGCTCTGGTTGATCCACATCCTTACCAACATTGACATGGTCAGTTTTTTAAATTTGTAACCATTCTCTTGGGTGTAAATTGGCATCTGATTGTGGTTTGATTTTCACTTCCCTAGTAACTAATCATGTTAAATACCCTTACATATGTTTATTCTATTTTGTGAGGTGCCTCTTTGAGTCTTTTGTCTATCTTACTGTCAAGTTGCCTTTTTTTATAGGTTTATGGCTATAAGTCCTTTGTCAGATATGACATATGTATGGCAAGTATCTTCATCCATTCTGTGGCTTGGGTTTCTCTTTCTTAATAGTGTCTTTTGATAACATCAATTCTTAACTTAAAGGTATTTCAATTTATATTTTTTTCCTAAAGGAAAAATTGTTCAATGCTTTTTGTGACTTAAGAAATCTTTTCCTATTCCAAATCATGAAGCTATTCTTCTGGGGGTTCCCCTCCCAGAAGATTTATTGTTTTAAATTTTATATATAGATCTACAAACCATTTGGAATTGATTTTTTGCTTGTGGTTTAAGGTGGATATCAAGATACATGTGTTTTCCCCCCGTATAGATTTGCAATTCATCCAACATCATTTTTTTTTGAAAAGATCATACTTTTTCCACTGAAATTCACTTTTGAATTCAAGGTTGAAATTCACAGCAGGGAGATCACTGTCTTCTCATGCATCAGTTTTCAGACTGTTGTAGATAGGAATCACTATGGAATGTGGTTAAAATATAGATTCCTAGGCCACACTTTCAGAGATTCTGATTTGCTGCAGATGAGTCTCATGCCTGGGAGTCTGGCCCATACTCTAAGGATTGGTGTTTCTTTCATACAACCCTGAACTAATCAGACCCTGCATCTCTCTGCCTCATTTATCCATGTATAGGCATCTGTACCTCCTATAGATTTCAGTGCAGGGAAGACCATTTAACAAATTGATTTGGGGGGGATCCTATTTCTCCTACCAACTCTAATGTTTTAGTTGATTAATATTCACTCCCTTCCATAGTCATTCATCAGTACTTATCAGTTAATGATTGCCGATTTGAATTTCACAGGGGCATGCCACACCATTCTGGTGCTCAGTAAAGCTCATTGCAAAGCAAATCTTTTAAGACAAAAGCTTGTCTCTTAATATAACTTAACCCAGTTGTCTTGTCCTTTTGTTAGGATTCAGCACATTCAATTAGCCTTTATTGAACACCTACTAGTTACCAAGCATTATCTTAGAATCAACTCTTTATCCTCAAGGTTCTCATAGTCCCTAGTAGGGGTAGGGGTGCTGACCAACTTCTTAGAAGATGCGAAACAACTTGGCATGTTTGAAGAGCTGCATGTAATCCCATGTGTGCAACTCCTTCAGTAACTTGAAAAGCCCATGTAAATTGGATGGCAGGAGTACTGTACCATTGACTTTTTTTTTTATGTTATGTTAATCACCATACATTACATCATTAGTTTTAGATGTAGTGTTCCATGATTCATTGTTTGCATATAACACCCAGTGCTCCATGCAGAACGTGCCCTCTTTAATACCCATCACCAGGCTAACCCACCCTCCCACCCCCCTCCCCTCTAGAATCCTCAGTTTGTTTTTCAGCATCCATTGTCTCTGATGTACCATTGACCTTTAAACAAAAACCAATCCAAACTGCCAGACAAAATTCCAAATTAAATTTGTGAAATTTGGGGTAAGGTTGTATGTGATCCACAGATGCCCCTGGTCCTGGAGGTCAAAATCCATTTCTGCTCAGAGGATAGGCATATAGACAAATACAGAAGGGGAGACCTTGACAATGAGTGTATTACTCACTTCTTCAGTGCTTGCTGCAGATTTTCCTGGCCTGTCAGATGAGAACCCCCAGGACTGTAGTGGGCTGTTACCCATCTTCACCCTCCTTTGCTGAAGGTGGTGGATGGACACACTGGGCTGTTGATGACAGCCACCTTTCCTGATGAGATCATGAGGACCTTAGTGCTGTATAATATGTTAGAGAAGGATATGGCTGCTTTTGTATCATAGATAATAAAGAGGGGGAAACCCTGCTAATTCAGTGTAAAAATAAATCAAAGTCATAAATATCCCAAACTGAAAGCAAACACCAGAAAGGCTAGTTTTGAAATTGGAGGTAATTAATTCCTTATGCAATGTGCTGGAATTCAACCCAGACATGCCTTTTTTTTGTTTCTTTCAGACAGTTTACAGTCCAGTGGAAAGTAAAACCATGCAATCCCTTGGTGTAGTACAGTTTTAGTGTGTGTCCCTTTTTATTATTTTGCTCATTTTTTATGTGAACATGCATATAATGAATTCAGCTCCTCTTGTCCATAAGATTTATTTTACCCTGAAGATCTCTTTCCTCTATCAGTAGTCAATCTATCTGTCTATTGTTAATACATTTTTTGATAAAAGAAAAAGATCTTTAGAGAATTGAAGGTAAATGTTGACATTAATTTGAAATTCTGATTTTTTTCTAATTCAGAATAAAAGCTGCTTCTTAGTGAAATCAGACTTAAGTTTAAAGTTAGAAAAATAAGGTTTAATTAAATTCCATTTCCAAGGGATTGTAAGCCTCCATACTGCTCTAACCTATCCTGGCCTTCTTCTTGAAACTCTTCTACAGTCAAGTTGAAAATCCTCTTAATCCTTAAGTGTATTTTTCATATTCCCAACTCTGTACCTTTGCTTTCTTCATTCTCTGAGCCTGGCAAACCCTCACCACCACTTTCTTTTTGTTTGGTGGGACTGTCCACTGCAACTCAGATGCACAAGAGAATATCTTTTATTTTTTCTAGAACTATGTCGTACTCTGTAGAGTCCTTCACCCTTTTAGGTGAGAAGAAAATAACTAAATACACAATCTACTTCAAACCTTAGACCCAATCAATAATTTAGGATAAACCTGTCTGTGGGGATGATTGCTCTAATTTCCTCTTGAATTTCCATCCCAAGTTCCCTGCTGTCTTTAGACAGTGGTTGGGTGTGTGGAGTGGTGGCTGCATTTGTTCTCACAGGCTGGTCCCTTGGGTCTACATTGAGATGGTGCCTGGATCCTCTACACGAGGGACTCCCAGCTGTGCTATGGACGCTGGCATCCCGGGCAGCCTTGCTCCTGTGTGTTTTGCTGACCTCTTTCCCTGATGTCTGCAGCTGATAAATGTGTCAACTAGTGTTTCTGAGGTTGGCCAATGATGGGTGGCCTCTCTCTGCTGATGAGAAATTTCCGTGGTCCTGCATCTTCTCCCTGACTCAGGTACTCTGCTTAGGCTGTTGCAAGAGGTCCGCCTATGTGCTGCAAGGTCCCCGGGCAGGCCTGCTGCCTCTCAGCAGTGTCTGTTCCACTTAGTACTGAGGGAGCCTCAGTAGTCAGTACTCAGTACTCAGGCTGGAGTAAGTACCAGCCCTTTCCACTTGACCTCATGCTCTACCCTCTTTGCTCTGTGTTGGTGTGGGACCCCTGCGTTGCATTTTGCCCCTGACTCTCAAACAGGGAGGAAGGCAAGAGCGCCTTCTCCCCTTGGTGTTCCCCACAACTTACCTGACAGTGCCTCCTACATATTCTCATCTGGATCATTGTTTTTGTTTTGTTTTTCTTTTTTTATTATTTTATTTGTTTTGTTTTGTTAAGGATTTTATCCTTAAAAGAGAGAGAGAGAATGCACAAGTGGGGCAAGGAGCAGAGGGGAGAGGGATAAAGGGACTCCCCATCGAGCTGGGAGCCTGATGTGGGGCTCGATCCCAAGATGCCGAGATCATGATCTGAGCTGAAGTCAGACACTTAACCAACCGAGTCACCCAGGTGCCCCTCATCTGGATGATGTTTAAAATAAAATGATTTCCCCTGGGAATTTCAGAGGTTGGTCACTACATATAATTAATCATTTTAACATATTTGGAGGCACAAGGGAAACACTTGTTAATGAAGTATGGTAAAGGAAGAGCTGAGTATTACCAAAAGTAAATTCGTGTGTCTCTTTATAGCTATTTGCTTATGTGTCTCCTCTGGACCACTTCTTTTTTTTTTTTTAAAGATTTTATTTATTTATTTGACAGAGAGAGAGAGATAGCGAGAGAGGGAACACAAGCAGGGGAAGTGGGAGAGGGAGAAGCAGGCTTCCCGCAGAGCAGGGAGCCTGATGCAGGGCTTGATCCAAGGACCCTGGGATCATGACCTGAGCCGAAGGCAGATGCTTAACGACTGAGCCACCAAGGCACCCCATCCTCTGGACCACTTCTTAATCATTTCTGACTTCCCATTGCCTGGCATAGTGTCTGGCACTGCATAGATGCTCCATAAGATGCTTTTGGAATTGAACTGTATTGTGAATTCCTTTTGGTGAGTGGGCTCATACTTGGATTGGCCAATAGATGCCAATGACTGTTACTTTCTCAAAATTGCATTAAGTTCATTATTGATGCTCCCAGAGACAGTGGGGTCTTCTGATCCCTGAAGCCTGGCTCTGATGTTGTTTTAACTTCTAAACTCTCAAGTCTCTCCAATAAACCCCTCCCAGTCTGAAATGCCAGAATTCATGCCTTCATGGAGTGCTGATACCTACAATTTAAGGAATGCCAAAAAAATAAATTGAAAATAAAAAGTCCCACAGAGGGTGCTGGAGGTTTTTTGTTTAAATATATTTGGAGAGAAATGAGTTTATGATTTACTTACTTTCTGATTTCTTCACCTTTGTTGTTGTTGATTTAATCTCACTACTTGTAGAAAAAGTTCCAGACATCACTCCCATGTGGAGAAATACCCAGTTTGAAAGCCAACCCAACAAGGTATCTAGACAGTTTGAGCAGAAAGTTCCAGAGACTCTGGGGAAATCAGCTTTTTCCTGCTGGGCTGGAAGCCTAGGTGGAAGAGATAGCCTGGAGATATGGGAGTGTTGGCTAATTAACTAATTCACAAATATTTATCAAGTGACTAGTGTGTGCCTGCCACTGTTTTAGGCTGTGAGGAAGAATTATCTTCAGGGAGAATGATCTTTCCAAGGGCTGCAGCAGCACAGGATGACAAAAGGGAGGCTGCCATGGGGAAGGGATGAAAACAGATCCCAAATGTTTGCTAAGAGGTCCACACTTTGAATTTAGACCACTGTTAAGCTGAATCTTGTGGACACAGAAGCCAAAAGACAAAGTGCATTGGTAGCACCATGCATGTATTAGCTAAATGATTTGGGTGTTTTGTTTTGTTTTTAAATTTTATTTATTTATTTATTTATTTATTTATTTATTTATTTATTTATTT
>NC_058414.1:62839965-62929068 GCF_002201575.2 Neomonachus schauinslandi
TTTATTTATTTATTTATTTATTTATTTATTTATTTATTTATTTATTTATTTATTTATTTATTTACTGAGAGAGAGCATGAGCAGGGGGAGGGCAGAGGGAGAGGGAGAGAGAAAAAAAATGAATCTCAAGTAGGTTCCACATTCAGTGCAAAGCTGCACATGGGGCTTGATCTCAGGATCTTGCAATCGTGACCTGAGCCAAAATCAAGAGTCCGACGCTTAACCAGCTGAGCCAGCTGCCCCAATTCACTAATTTGTGAATTAGTTAATTAGCCAACACTCCCATATCTCCAGGCTATCTCTTCCACCTAGGCTTCCAGCCCAGCAGGAAAAAGCTGATTTCCCCAGAGTCTCTGGAACTTTCTGCTCAAAGTGTCTAGATACCTTGTTGGGTTGGCTTTCAAACTGGTGTTTGTTTTTTTGTTTGTTTGTTTTAACAGAGATTTCCTTTAGAAGTTTTGTTCTCTGGCATTCTTTGTCAGGCCCATGTGCTCTTTTTGTCCATTAGTTTCTTTCTGACTTGAGACCATGGATGGTTTGTTTTGTTTTAGTATTTTGAAATTCAGTCCTAGATAGAAAAATAATACTGAAATTGGAAACGGATCTAGAAGAATCCTTTTGAATCATATGTGCTTTGTCATTTTTAAATTTGTGTTAGTTTCTAGTAAAGGAGGTAAATGTGATTTATCATCGTCACTGGCATTCCAGACCAGGCTGAGAGACATTCAAAATAACGTTCAAAATTAATGATGTCCTCTCATAACAACAATGTCTTCCTGACTCTGTTTATTTTAGGGGTATTTAATTTTTAGGAATGATATTCTTTCCTGACTTTGTAGCAGGTTAAGTGGCCTAAAATATGAACACTTTTATTCTTTTTCAGCATAGTATTTCAAAGTTTATAGTAAGCTGAGTTTTTAAACTTCCAATTTTTGTATGCTTAAGCTTTTTACAACCGTGGTGAAGAAAGAAAATATAAACATTTATGTTCGATTTTCTTCCTGCATATTATTAGTATATATTCCCACATCATTTTCATTCAGAATTATAATTTTGATTAGAAGCTCATATATATAGATATTTACACATATTAGTACTTTTTGAGAAAGAAAATGAAAATAAGTAGGATGGTGGAAAGATGGGGCAAGATGGTAGGTTGAAGCAAGAATGTAGGTGGTCTAATTTGCTTCATTGTTGGTGCACTGATAAAAAGGAATTACTATTCATGAAATAGATCTTTTGTATCCATTTCATCTTTATTATTTCAATTATCTAAATGCACATGGTAAATGACACTGATTCATGGGCTTGGCATGGGCAAGAGTTCAAAGGCCTCATCAGCAATAGACCCAGGAACTGAAATGGAACAGCACCCCCACCCTCAGCCCACCACACATTATTGTATAATAAATTAACTTCATCAAGCAACTTCATAACTTTTACAGGGAGAAATTAGAAGACTCAATTAACATCATTATCTTCCTCCTTTGGCAGTCACTTTAAAGCATGGCAAGCCTAGGGGTTGGCTAGATGGAAGAGAATTTGTGGTTAAGAAGAGAGCTGCTGTTGAAGGCAAGCAGAGTGTCCATGAGAAGCATAAGTCATGATCACTTGAAGGGTCAAGGAGTAGAATCAGAATCAGTTTATTTCAAGGTAGAATGATGTAGGAAGGCTCTATGGAAAAATTTAGTTGCAGGTGTCAAGCCCTGAATCCCCATTCCAGCTCTGCTGCAGATTAGCATGGCTGGACATTCTTCTTTTTGGGCCTCAGGAGATGGTTTGGTTAGTTGGTGTCTGTTGCCAGCTCTGGATGGCTGTGTTAGCACTAGATACATTCCATAACAGGATAGTAACAATTGGGCCTTAGATTTTCTTTCTTGCAAATTTTATCTAACCTCAGGGAACTTCATGAGGGTCCCATGTGTTGTTAGTTCTATTGGCACTAGGGACCAAAGTCATGTGCTGGTTGATTGTGGGCCAGTCAGGTACTGGCCCCTCTCCTAACTTGGATGTCCCATTCTTTGGGCCTATTACTTGTTCATAATGGGGACTCTGGGATATGGAGTCCATAGGTCATAGACTAGTACCCTCAAATCACTATAAACAACATGAAGCAACTGAACTATCAGCAGGCATCATCTCCCCTCATGAAGGACACCATGGCAGAGAATTGACATGGACTTGTGCCAAATCATTTGATTGCCTGTCTTCTAATAGATTCTAAAATCTGCTGGAAGAATTTTTTTTAATTTATTTATTTTAAAGAGAGGGAGTTAGAAAGAGGAGGGAGGGCAGAGGGAGATGGAGAGAGAATCTCAAGCAGACTTCCCACTGAGTGTGAGACAATGCAGGGCTTGATCTCGCCACCCTAAGATCATGACCTGAGCCAAAATCAAGAGTCGTATGCTTAACCGACTGACCACCTAGGTACCCCTGGAAGAATTCTTTTTTAACAAGAATTTATTGATATACCTTTACTAACCAGATTGTTTAGCTGTTACATTTCCTAATTGTCTATTAAAATTTTTTTTGCCTTCAGGATTTTTTTCTCCATTTTATTTTATTTGTAGAGTTTTGACTTAAATTATTTTAGCTATATCTTATATTAGTTGAGGTTTTTAAGAACTTTGGAAATGATTTTAAAAAAGACTTTGGAAATGATCTAGTCTGACTACCCATCCACTGCCTAGTTCCTGTACGCACATAGCTATGACAGCAAATTCCTCCATCCTGCTTGAAAACCTCCAGTGAGGAAAACAGTCTTACTTTCCAGGCGGTGCCCTGAATTTTTTAATAGACTTTATTTTTTTGAGCAGTTTTAGGTTTATGGCAGAAATGATAGGAAGGTACAGCGATTTCCCACATATCCCTGCCCCCACCAATGCATAGCTTCCCACATTATCAACATCTCCCACTGTAGTGGTGCATTTGCTACAATTGATGAACCTACATTGACACATCATTATTACCCCAAGTCCATGGTCTACCTTAGGGTTCACTCTTGGTGTTGTACATTGTGTGGGTTTGGACAAATGTATAATGACACATACTGACATTATAGTATTATACAGAGTATTTTCACTGTCCTAAGATTCCTCTGTGCTCTGCCTTTTTATCCCTACCCAACTTTCCCCACCCTGACTACTGGCCACTACTGATTTTACTGTCAATTTGGCTTTTTCCAGAATGTCATATAGTTGGAATCATATCAGATTGGCTTCTTTCACTTAGTAATATGCATTTAAGTTTCTTCTATGTCTTTTCATGACTTGATAGCTCATTTCTTTTAGCACTGAATAATATTCCATTGCCTGGATGCAACACAGCTTATTTATCCCTTCACCCACTGAAGGACATCTTAGTTGCTTCCAAGTTTTGGCAATTATAAATAAACATGTTATAAACATCCATGTGCAGGTGGCTGGAAGAATTTAAATTCAAATTTTAGCAGTTTTCACTCCAGATCCTTTCATTATTTTTTTCTATTATTTTAAATCACAAAGCAATAAACTGTTAAGTCTGAAATTGTGCTAAAATGTTTTGGCCTCTTGAGCTTGTTTTTCTCAATAAAGTTATGAGATAGTCTTTGCCAAAAGAGACACTGGGGTTTGTTGTGAAAGTTGTTAAAATATAATTGAAGCCCACTGCTATTTTGAGTCATTTGGAAATTTTTTTGCATTTCCCCGCTCCGTGGTCTGGTTTCAGATTTAATTAACTTGGAAAACTAGGTTGCCATCACCTATGTGATCTTGAAAAATATATTTGAAAAAAGTAATTTCCTACATATCATATACAAATAGATCACAAAATGGGGTTAGTAATGTGATAATGTAATATGAAAATCATTCTATTTTTTAATTTACTCTGGTTGACCATTGGTAAGTAGATAGGAAAGAATATGGAGGACCAGAGGGTAAAGTTATACCAAGAGCTTCAGCTAATGCCCAAGGGAAAGATCAAACAGCAAGCTTTCAGTCCTATGCATGATCATCTCATACTGCCTCCTTTTAAAAATAGGCGAGGATGAACATCTAAATAAAAATGTATGAAAGGCAAGAGCAAGAGAATATAGGAACACTGTATATTGATTCAGGTCTAACAAATACAAAACCAGTCATTGGTGAGGAAAGGATTTTGGAATGGTCTTTAGAATTCTTTTAAATATATGTTTCTATAAAGTTGGCTGTAGAAAACTTTTTCCTGTGGAATATGGTGTTAGAGGTGTACATTTTCAAAAGTTTCAAAAGGAAGGAAATGGTCCCACTATATAATAAAAATCAGTATTGAGATTGAAGCACCTTGTATAAATCACACATTTTAGGATATATTTTCCTGACTAATAGTCCTAACAGTCAGGTAGATAGAAATTCAGGCGTGAAAACTGAAAAGATTTTGTAACTAATTATAATCTCTGGAGGCTTAGGTTTTGGATTTCCTTGTCTTCAATATGCTAAATTTAGTCCTTGAGATAAATAAATAGCTCCTTGTGGGGATTTCTAGCTTTTAAGTGCCTTTCGGTTCTGATAGGATTCATATTCTGCTCTTTTGGTACCATGGAACTGTGTGTGCATAAGTCACTGGGAGCCATCCTTGCTTCCTTTTAAAGGAATCTACTTATTTCTGTAATCTGAAGAATAAGTTTCTGAAGACTGAGTTTCTCCCTTTAAGCAGGGGTCATTTCACAAAGAAAATGGCTTCTCATATTTATTCACATTTTTCCTTCTCTCACTTTCAGGAAACAGGGAAGAGTGGTAGAGTCTCATTCATTCAACAAATATTTGTTGAGTGCCTATATGCATCAGGCACTGTGCTAGGTACTATCACATAGTCCCAGCACTCATGGAACCTTCTGGAAAATGTAACAGACTTTTCCCAGATGGCCTACAAGGCTAACAGTTTTTCTCCTCAGAACACCAAAACAAATATTATCAGTATAAATGGCCCAATATTACACATAGAACCACATTGCCACTTGGTCCCTAACTGTTTTGTGCAGTATGCTGATATTAAACTAAATGTATTTATTTTGCCCTATCCACTATAATTTACCTAACACATTTTTAAAATTTTCAAAACAGGAGACAGGAGCATCTGGGTGGCTCAGTCATTAAGCGTCTGCCTTCAGTTCAGCTCGTGATCTCAGGGTCCTGGGATCGAGCCCCATGCTCCCCCTGCTTGTGTTCCTGCTCTCGCTGTGTTTCTCTGTCAAATAAATAAATAAAATCTTAAAAAAAAAAAAACAGGAGACAATTTAACGGGGCTGATTAGATACATGCTCGTTGTTAGCTGCTGTCTTGAGAGTTTCTGTGCCCACTGCAGGTAGCTGTAATGTGGTGTTGGCTCTGCTCTCTGATACCAGTCACGAACACTTGTGGACTCTACAGTCCAATAACAAAGGATGGCAGAGATTTTTTCCATGATGTACAATTCTGGGCACTTCTAAATTAAGTCTCAAGTCCTTAATATGTTTTGGAGGCAGGTATATGATCCAATCAATTAGATTAATTGTAAAAGGGTAATTACAAGGCCCACTTCACTAGTGAGTGTGAATATGGCCTGAGAGAACAAAAACCCGGGGCCTGGCCAGGCTGTGTACCCAGGGGTAGGCCTAGGGATGGTGAGGCCTAAAGTTTATGCAGTTGGGGGGAACGCATAAAAAAAATACAAAATTATGAATTAAAAATATATTAGAATGAAGAACATCTCAAATTAAAAAATTAATAGCCAGCAGTTTTTGCAAATGTCATAATATCCAGAATAACATAATTTTTAAATTAATTAACTGCTGGATCTTTGACCCCATAATATTTTTTCTTTTATGTCTTTGATCTGCCTATTCTTTGCCTCTTTATGTGACAGTTTGTGTTATACTTTTCTGTCGAGAGAACAGGAAGGTAACTTTGTCTTTCCTCTGGCATGGTTGATCAAATTAGCCCTCCCCCCTTTTATTTTTTGCTAATCGTAGTTTTTTGTTTTTTGTTTTTAATATTTTATTTATTTATTCATGAGAGTCAGAGAGAGAGAGAGAGAGGCAGAGGCAGAGGGAGAAGCAGGCTCCCCGCCTAGCAGGAAGCCTGATGCGGGACTCGATCCCAGGACCCTGGGATCATGACCTGAGCCGAAGGCAGACGCTTAACCATCTGAGCCACCCAGGCGCCCCGCTACTTGTAGTCTATTTTTGTGCCAGTACCATACTCTTTTGATAACTACAGATTTGTAATATAACACATTTTAAAAATGTGTTAGGTAAATTATAGTGGATAGGGCAAAATAAATACATTTAGTTTAATATCAGCATACTGCACAAAACAGTTAGGGACCAAGTGGCAATGTGGTTCTATGTGTAATATTAGGCCATTTATACTGATAATATTTGTTTTGGTGTTCTGAGGAGAAAAACTGTTAGCCTTGTAGGCCATCTGGGAAAAGTCTGTTACATTTTCCAGAAGGTTCCATGAGTGCTGGGACTATGTGATAGTACCTAGCACAGTGCCTGATGCATATAGGCACTCATTTTTTAGCACAGTGCCTGATGCATATAGGCACGTAGCATTTTTTAGGGGCGCCTGGGTGGCTCAGTCAGTTAAGCAGCTGCCTTTGGCTCAGGTCATGATCTCAGAGCCCCAGGATCAAGTCCCACATCAGGCTCCCTGCTCAGTGGGGAGTCTGCTTCTCCCTCTGACCCTCCCCTCTCTCATGCTCTCTCTTTCTCTCACTATCTCTCTCAAATAAATAAAATCTTTAAAAAAAATTTTTTTTTTTAGCTTCACAACTTGCTAATGGGATTGTTGTATAAAATTTTAGAATTGTCAAATTTAAGGAAAATGCCATTAAATTTATTTCAGGGTTTTTCAAATTTTCTTGTGAAATAATGAATCCTAAATATTCTTTGAATTGACAGCACTCATTTACCAGTTGGTCACTGATGTCCTTGTTTTAGCTGAGCATTATGAGTTTTATGTGCTCTTCAACCATAGCAGTAATTTCATGTAAATGGGCCAAAAGGGGCAACATCTTTTTCCAATATGCTCATATGATTTATTCTTCTTCATTAGATGGATTATCAAGAAATTTAAGAGCCTGCTCATTACTTTGATTCAAAATGTATGTCTCCTTGTTAAAGAATTAATGATTTTTTTGCATGCTTAGAAACATGTTTGTTTGCAATTTGCTTCTTTGTGTCAGAATAGTTTCTATTTTGATGAAGTCTCAATGGTTCATTTTTCTTTTGTTTCCCTTGCCTCAGAAGACTTATCTAGAAAGAAGTTGCTTCAGCCAATGTCAATGAGGTTACTGCCTATGTTCTCTAGAATTTTTATGGTTTCAGGCCTCACAATTAGGTCTTTAATCCATTTTGAATTTATTTTTGTGTTTCTTGTAAGAAAGTGGTCCAGTTTCATTCCTTGCATGTTGCTGTCCAGTTTTCCCAACACTATATGATTTTTCCATTTGATATTCTTTCTTGCTTTGTCGAAGATTAATTTACCATAGAGTCGTGGGTTCATTTCTGAGTTTTCTATTGATCTACATGTCTATTTTTGTGCCAGTACCATACTCTTTTGATAACTACAGATTTGTAATATAACTTGAAGTCCAGAGTTGTGATGCCTCTATCTTTGCTTTTCTTTTTCAAGGTCGCTTTGGCTATTTGGGTTTTTTTGTGGTTCCATACAAATTTTAAGATTGTTTGTTCTAGCTCAGTGAAAAATGCTGTTGGTATTTTGATAGGGATTGCTTTAAATGTGTAGATTGCTTTGGGTAGTATAGACATTTAACAATTGTTCTTCCACTCCATGAGCATGGAACGTCTTTCCATTTCTTTGTGTCCCCTTCAATTTCTTTCATCAGTGTTTTAAAGTTTTCAGAGTACAGGTCTTTCACCTCTTCTGCAAAATAAAAACCTTCTGCACAGTGAGGGAAACCATCAACAAAACCAAAAGGCAACCTATGGAATGGGAGAAAATATTTGTAAATGACATATCGGATAATGGGTTAGTATCCAAAATATATAAGAACTTATAAAACTCGGGGCACCTGGGTGGCTCAGTTGGTTAAGTGTCTGCCTTCTGCTCAGGTCATGATCTCAGGGTCATGGGATTGAGCCCCACATCGGGCTCCTTGCTTAGCGGGGAGTCTGCTTCTCCCTCTTCTCCCTGCTCCTGCCCTCTCTCTTGCTATCTCTCTCTCTGTCTCTCAAATAAATAAATAAATAAATAAATAAATAATATTTTTAAAAAAAGAACTTATAAAACCCAACATCCAAAAAATGAATAATCCAATTTAAAAATGGGCAGAAGACATGAATAGACATTTTTTCAAAGAAGACATACAGATGGCCAACAGACACATGAAAAGATGCTCAGTGTCACTCATCATCAGGGAAATGCAAATTAAAACTACAATGAAATATCACCTCACCCCGGTCAGAATGGCTAAAATCAACAACACAAGAAACAACAGGTGTTGGCAAGGATGTGGAGAAAAAGGAACCCTCTTGCACACAAACTGGTGCAGGCGCTCTGGAAAGCAGTATGGAAGTTCCTCAAAAAGTTAAAAGTAGAACGATGCTATGATCCAGCAATTGCACTACTAGGTATTTACCCAAAGAATACAAAAATACTAATTAAAAGGGATACATGCACCTTGATGTTTATATCAGCATCATCTACAATAGCCAAATTATGGAAACAGCCCAAATATGCATTGTCCAATGAATGGATAAAGAAGATGTGGTGTGTAGATATATAATGGAATATTACTCAGCCATAAAAAAGGATGAAATCTTCCTATTTGCAATGACGTGGATGGAGCTAGAGAGTATTATACTAAACAAAATAAGTCAGAGAAAGATAAATACCATATGATTTCTCTCATATGTGGAATTTAAGAAACAAAACAAATGAGCAAAGGGAAAAGAAGAGAAAGAGAGAGAGGCAAACCAAGAAACAGACTCTTAACTATAGAGAACAAACTGATGGTTACCAGAGGGGAGGTGGGTGGGTAGATGGATGAAATAGGTGATGGGGATTAAGGAGGGCACTTGTTGTGATAAGCACCGAGTGTTATATGGAAGTGTTAAATCATTATATTGTTATCTGAAACTAATATAACACTGCATGTTAACTAGAATTTAAATTAAAAAAATTTAAAAATTATGTAAAAAATAAATGGTTGTACCAAAAAAGCAAGAATAGTTTTATTGATTCCATATAAAAATAAATGAAATGTCCTTATTTTGTTCATTTATAATTCATGTGCATCAGAACTTGCATTTTGATCAGTTGATGAGAAATGAAACTCCTTCTTATACTTCTGATTGGAAGAACTTTGTGTAGAAAGCTTCTTGCTCCATACATTTTAAATCTCATTTCTCCTCCATCACCCACATACTTCAAATGTCAAGAGCTGTGGACTTGTTCACATCACACATAGCTCCTCTGGCCTCACACCTTCACATTACATGGGGAGTCATCACAGAGAGCTGTAGGAATGTACCTAAAAGCCATTCTTTCTAGGACAACTGAGAACCTGATTCAGCATGCAAGTAACTGAATCAGAGAAACATACCTCACTAAACCCAAATTACGTGTATCCTCAACTCAGTGTCCCCTAGGTCAGTGGTTTTCAACTGGGGAGATTTTGCACCCCTCCTCCTACCTCGGGATTTTTAGAAATGTCTGGAGACATTTTTCATTTTCATGACTGTGGGGGTAGGGTGGTACTACTGGAGTCTAGTGGTAGAGACCAGGAATACTGCTAACCATCCTTCACTGCACAAAATAGCTCTCACCACAAATAGTTATCCAGCCCCAAATGTCAACAGTGTGAGACTAGTAAACTCCCACTAAATGGATCCCCCAGAAGCCACAGCTACTCCAATGCCACCTGATGTGAGCAGCAATGTGACAGAGGGGAAGTCAAAGTGGAAGTGACTGTAGTCATAACTGTGGTTAAAATATTTTACTTCTGCGAATGTTGGGAAACAATGACCATGTGAACACATTTCTTGATCTTGGGAGGGGCTGGGGAAAGCAAGGTGCCCTGAAGCTTCAGCTTCATTAGTTTCATGGTAAAGCCTCTTCTTTGGTGCTTTGTGTTGGGTCCTTTCTTCCCTACCCCCCTCTCCGCCCCCCCCCGCCCGTGTCCTCCAAAAGTAGAACGTTTGTTTTGCATATAAGAGGGGAAAAGCCCGTAAGCTCTGAGCAGTGAGACTTTGCCATTTTTCCAATCGAATAACGATCTGCTGGAGACAGGAGGTACCAGTGGCTGGCCTTCAGTTTTCACCTGATCTCTCACTGATTTCTCATGGGCCCTACTTCTTGAGGACGATGTGGGTTTCCTTGGCTGGGAAGATATTAGCACTTTATACATTTTCCTTCACCAGATGTTTCCTCAAATGTATTGTCTTTACTAAATCTGAACCCACAGTAGCTCTTTAAAATAATGTTTTTCCCCGTCTGATGGTAAAAACAACCCATGTATATGGAAAAACATTTTAGAAAGTACAGAAAATATAAAGAAAATTAAAACATTCTGAAAAAAACCACGACTGTTATGACTGATCGATGTTTTGGTATGTTTCCTTCTAATCATTCCCTGTGTATGTGTGTGTGTTTAATTAATATATCGTATATTTTCTGTCTTCTCATTGTCTTCTTTTATGTATTTTTATTTATTTTATCTATCATACTTTCCCTGTCATTAGATATTTTTTGAAAAATATTTTTTTCATGACTATATGACATTCCATCCTGTGACTTTCATAATTTATAGAAGCACTTTTTTCTTATAAATATATCTACACCCACCCCTAGTGTTCCCACTTCTATAAATAATGTTGTAACGAATATCCTCGTACATAAATCTTTGCCTATATCTTGATTCTCTCTCTAAAATAGATTCCCAGAATTGCAGTAACTGGGCTAAAAAAAAATGAACATGTAAGGTACTTGCATTGAAATTATCAAATTACTTTCCAGACCACAGTATAATTTAAATTTTATTCCTAATGTCATCTTGATGATTAAGAGGAGGATTCTAAACCCTCAACATCCTACTTTAATGAGAAAATCAGATCTCAATAGAAATAGTCATTATTATATACAATGTATGAAACTGCCCTGCCAAGAGCATGTAATTTGGGCCTGAAGGTGACTTTAGACACTGCCTCATTTTATGTGGGTCTGAACTGAGGCCTACAGAGATGAAGTTACTCACCTGAGGATGTACAGTGGATTGGTGTAGAGATGAGGTGAGAGCCCATAGTGCTAATGTCAGCACTTAAAATTTATAATCCTGTACATTTTATGTGGTTTTCAACTTAACTAATTGGAACAGAGTGACCCTGTAAGACAGGAAAGTCAAGAGTTATGATGGCCATTTTACAAGTGAGAAAACTGAGGCCCTGATAAATTGAGAGCCTTGTCCATAGCCCTGTAGCTCTTATGGTGGAGCTTGAATACTCTGCTCCACTCAGCCAGTGTTCTCAATCTTGGTGGTGCATTAGAGTCACTGGAAAAATACTTACACCTGGACTCTATCTCAGACCAATTGATTAGAATTTGGGGGATTGAGACTGAACACTCATATTTTTAAAAACTCTCCAAATAATCCCAATGTGTAGCCAGGGTTGAGAATACTGCACTACCTCTAAGACAGCATAAAATTTCATCTATCCTGCCACTTCTGATATTTTGATGGTCTTGCTTAGAGCCTAGTGTTAAGAAAGAGTCTGAGGCCAAAAGTCTAAGATCAAGGTGTTGGCAAGGTTAGTTTCTTCTCCTTGGCTTGCAGATGGCTGCCTTCTTCTGTGTCCACATATGGTCTTTCCTCTGTGCATGCATTCTTGGTGTCTCTCTGTGTATCCAAATTTCCTCTTCTTTTTTTTTTTTTTTTTTTTTTTTTAAAGATTTTTATTTATTTATTTGAGAGAGAGAGAATGAGAGACAGAGAGCATGAGAGGGAGGAGGGTCAGAGGGAGAAGCAGACTCCCTGCCAAACAGGGAGCCCGATGCGGGACTCGATCCCGGGACTCCAGGATCATGACCTGAGCCGAAGGCAGTCGCTTAACCAACTGAGCCACCCAGGCGCCCCCAAATTTCCTCTTCTTAAAAGGACACCAGTCAGATTTGATTAGGAACCATCCTAACCCGCTCATTTAACTTAATCACTCCTTCAAAGGCCCTGTCTCCTAATACACTCATATTCTGAGGTACTAAGGATTAGGACTTCAACATAAGAATTTGGGGGGGACACAATTCAGCCCATAATAGGGTGAATCCTTGTAAAATGTTGAAAAATAATTCTTATCCTTGTTTATCAGGCTCTCAGGCTTTGGGTTGGAACAGTCTTAACCAGGGCAGTTTGCTTCCCAGAGGACATTTAGCAATGTCTGGAGACATTTTTGGTTGTCATAGCTAGAGTGAGAGGTTGCTAATGGCATCAAGTAGGTAGAGACCAGGGATGCTGCTAAATACCATGCAACACACAGGACACCCCTAATAACAAAGAATTATCTGGTCCAAAATGTCAATTGTGTTGAGGCTTGAGAAATCTTGAGTTAGAGAGACCTCAGTTGGAATCTCTGTTGTGATACCTAATAGACATCTGGCCTTGTAACATGCTCCATCTTTATGAATATCCTCGTCTGTATAGTCCTTATAGTGGGTTAAATGAGATAATCTATTACAACTTTTAGCATACGGCCTGACTCCTGGAAGCTCTCAACAACCTTTAAGTGCTTTATAGATTTCTCCCCCAACAGATGCCTCACTGGAGAGCTCAAGGAATTAGAATTGGGAGATGTCCAGCATGAGGCAAGAGGAAGGGCCACGCCAGGCACAGGTAGGTAATCAGGCCACAAGAAGTCAAAGGCCAAGGCTTGCAGAAATATATTGAATTCCATATTTTCTTTGGATGTTTTCCAGTTTCAAATATGTCTACTTCATTGGGCGAAATATGGCTTGAATTAGGGACAGCCTTTTCTCTGAACGTAAAAGGTTACATCATGCATTTCCAGGATCTGTGCAGCCTGCTTCTTCTTCCTTGAAATCATTTAGAAAGATGTGTCGGGCACATCAGATTTCCTGCTCGTAGTGTCAGGTCTGGAAGGCCCCCGAGGGGGAGAAGGGAGAGGCAGAGGGGTGGAAAGCAGTCTTTAGAGGGGAGGACTGTTTGACACACACTGATACCCTCAGAGTTTTCTTCTAATTAAAAAGATACTAGAACGCAAACAATGAATCATGGAACGCTACGTCAAAAATTAGTGATGTAATGTATGGTGATTAACATAACATAATAAAATAAAATTAAAAAAATAAAGAATGCAATTCTATATTAGGACCCACACTGCATTTTACAGAAAGGTTTAATTACCTGGGCACTAAAGTAATCTTTTTATGCTATTACATTAGCTTCCTCCAACCTACCCATAATGTGATCCCTGGGCCAGCAGTATGTGCTTCGCAGGGTCTTTGTTAGAAATGCAGAACCTCAGGCTCCACTCCTGAGGACCGGGTGAGGCAGAACCTGCCTTGTAATAAGATCCCCAGGTGAGAAGCATGCTCTAGTCTCTGTGGTATGGCTCCCTCTCCCTTTTACTGGAATTTTCTCTTTCACGGCTCCACAGACCTCTTGTGCATTTGTCTTTCACTGTGAGCCACCTCAATCCTTTCTGGGCTTCAGTGGAGTATAAATATTTAGTAAATGTAAAGTGTCATTGGTCCTCCAAACCAGGTTCTGGCATAGAACTCTTCTTAATTGTTTTTGATGTCCGCTTTACAGGTTAGGAGCAGAGGCTCAAAAAGGATGACCCTGACCGAGGAAGGCAGTGCTCAGCAGTGGCTTCAAGGGTTTCATTAGCTCCCATTACCACCCCCAAGCTGCCACTACAAATTATCTAATAATAATATAATAAAATGGTGAACATTTTGCATAAAATTGCACCTGATAAATAAAATTGTGCAAGCCGTACAAATCCACTTCAAGACACTCCCCTCTCACCCCTCCAGCCCTTCCAGCTCGCTTGTGGTCCCTATTGCCCTTCCAAATGGAACTTGGAGAGTGACACTGCACACAAGGCCACTTCATTCCACCATGTTGCCCCAACGTTTCTTCTGGAAACTAAGGAAGGAAAAGTTTTAAGTCACTTCCCAAACACTTTGAATCAGAAAGTGTTTTTGGAAATTTCCCACAGCATTATGAGGGATCTTCCAAAGGAAAATGTCTTAACTGGCTATTCTCTAGTCCCTTCCTGTCCAGTTCTTTTAAACAGAAGGAATTTGACTGGATGTCCTGGATCAGGTTTTCCCCCTTGCACGCTGTCCCACAATGTGTCAGACGAAGAAATGAGGTAAGGTGTGCGGTGGAGGAAGACAATGTTGTGTTAGCAAGGAAGACTGTCATTTGAAACATGATGCTGGCACACAGGCTTTTCTAGATCTGATTAGAATGTTATGGAATGGCCTATAGAAAGACTTTGCAATGTCTCCCTCTGAGAAGGCATTTAATGAGCAAGGGAAGTTGTCTTAGTGTGGAAGGGTTCAGACAGATGCTTAACTACAGTGGAGACTCAGGCAGAGAAAGAACCTACCTGGCTAGCCTAGTGCACCATGGAGACAGGAAGCCTTTCTCATGAGCCTGAACTGCAGGTTAATCAGCAGGACTGTTGCTAAGAAAACTGGTAATCTACTTTTTAATTTTTCTTCTTACCATATTACTAAAGGACTATAGAATGGTCATTATGGGCCAATCTGTGTAATTTCCATGTACAATATTTAAATATTTTCAGGTTGGTTTCCATTTTGATAGCATGTTGTTCCTTCATGTTTATCAGCCTGTATAATCAGAGGAAGGTTTAGGGTGGGCTCTTGCAAAACAACCCTATGAACACATATGTATCATATGAATAGTGTGATTCTTTTCTGCTTTCCCTGTTGTGTCAGATACAGGAATAGAAATAAGACCTTCATGATGACAGTTTAATATTTTCCTCTCTGCTCCTATAGCTTATTACCATTTGACATATTTTCTGGGGAAAGAGGGGTATTGTAATTTTCTTTGGTGCCTACCAATTAAAGACTAAGCATTTTGATGGAGGGGGTGGATCATGATCAGAAATAAATAGGGGTGCCTGGGTGGCTCAGTTGGTTAAGCGTCTGCCTTCGGCTCAGGTCATGATCCCAGGGCATTGGGATTGAGCCCCACGTTGGGCTCCCTGCTCAGCGGGGAGTCTGTTTCTCCCTCTTGCTCTCTCTGCCCCTCCACGCACTTGTGCGTGCACTCTCTCTCTCTCAAATAAATAAATAAAATCTTAAAAAAGAAAAAGAAATAAACTCTGAAGCAAGTAATATCCTGTTTTTCTAAAAATAGTTTGAGAATAAGAAACAACAGGAGAATGCAGAAAATATGATCTGTTATCTCAGATTGTTTCTAAAACAAACTATTTTCCAAAAATAAAAATGAATTTTTTTTCTATTATGCAATTGCTCTGGCTTGCATAAATCCAGTGGGCACTTTCAGCTGGGCAGAAAATTCCCAGTTTGTATAAGTTACAAGAAATAGTATCTTCATTTCTTTTTGACATAAAGGCCATTCATTCATTGATTTGTGAACTGATTTAGTCATTCATTGGACAATATCTATTGAGCATGTATTGTACAGAGATGAATGGCCCTGCATGAAGGAATGCACACTCACTGGGACAACAGACATATGCGTCCACTATTACCAGTGTGGTGATTGCAAATCACAGGTCTGCAAGCCCTGAGTAGGGATCCTCATCTGGTTTGGGACTCTCAAGGAAACCTTCCAAGAAGGAGTGTTGAGCTGATTCTTGATGAATGAAGAATAATCAGTTAAGTTTTGGTGAAGTAAATGAGAAGAGGAAGGGGTTTAGAAGAGGAGAAAGAGCACATGTAGACACGGAGGTCAGAAAATGTGGTGGGTTCATGGAGCAAAACGAAAAGCAAAGCTATGCCAGGAGGAGGTGGGGTATCCTTGAGTGTTATGAACTGAATGCTGGTTAGTGCTATTGAAAGAGAGGAAAGAAAGAAACACAGTCCTGTGATTCCTTAATAGATCCATGCTTCCACCAGATTTCAAGACATGTTTTCCTATGTGTTTAATCCCATACTGAGAAGGGTCTATTGTTCTCTGTTCTCCAGGAAATGCTCCATAGTCAAAACATCACTTGACATTCCATCCTCTTGCAACAAGCAGGATGGCTGAAGCTATACTTTGTCTTATAGTTATGATCCATGACAATTACATTACTAAGAATAACAGTCTTTAGAGCAAGATCCACAGATTTATCACTAGCATTTAAATCAACGCCCAGTCACTTAAATAAATATCCACTTTGCTAAATTACTTTCTCTGTCAGTGTCAGAGAGAAAAGGAGTGCCTGAGAGCTTTTGTTTGACATTAGAAATGAAGACCCAAGGAGCAGGGATGGGCAAATTGAGAAATAAATTTCTCAGATAGTTAAAATATCAATGCTGTGAAGTAAGAGGAGTATTTCTGAACATCTATGTGAAAGGATTTGGCTCCAGGGTGTGAACGAGTGCCCTAGTCATCTGGAGGTAGAAATCAGAAAAAGAGAACAGTTTAAAAGCACAAAACCCATTTTGACACATGTCTGTTTGGAGCAGTTGGGAGTTTTGTGAATGCCTTGCCAGGTGGCTTTTTAAGCTCTCCCTAATCTCTAATGAGTCTGCTTTCTTGTCTCACAACTGGGCATCTGTCACTCCTCTCAGACTTGGCAGAGGGTATTGTTGATAAGGGAAAACCCGTGAGGCTCAAAGGTCTTATGAGCGGCTCTTTTCCCTCTGTCTGCTAGGATGGTCTGCCCTTTAATAAAAGTAATGGCCAACCTTATGTGGTGGTGTCTCAGGCATTTTACAGATGTGATTTCATTTCATTCTACATCAACATTATGAGATAAGTATTGCCATCCCCTTCTTCACAGGAGGAAACTGTAGTTCAGAGGAGTTTAACTAACTTGCCAAGGTCACCTTGCCAATAAGTGGTAGAGCTGGGTTTGAACCCAGGCAGTCAGATGCCCAAACCATATTTTCCAACATAACGTACTATCTCCCTGTGGTATCTGGACTTGTAGCATAGGATTTGTGTTCCAACCTCTTAAATTCCTGAATCAAATTTCTTAGAGCATACTCTTTTCCACTGAAACAGAGTTATCCACAGAGAGAGAGAGGCATAGAGATAAAGATTTAAAAACCCTAAGACTTATGCCTAAGATGCTGTGGCTACAGAAATTATCCATGAATCTTCCACTATAGGCAAAGTGGCTTTGAGCAAGTCACTTGACTTCTCTGGTTCTACATCTGTAAGCTGAAGGAATGGGGTCAGATGTTTATTTAGGCTTCAAATCTATAAATCTGATATACTCAGCAAACAGAGAAAGAAGGCTGGGGGGCTTGGGGGTGGGCTTCACAGGAAGTGCCTAAGTTCGTTTGGGGGTTTATGTTGCAGGAATATGTTAGCTGGGGCTCTTTAGGCTGCAATTATAGAAACCCAACCTGAACATGTTCAAACTAGGTGATTTTATTAATTTCATGATTGAGGAACTCCATGAACTCTGAAGTAGGCAGCTGGCCTTGAAGAAGAGATTTTGCAGCTGGGGCATTGAGAAACCCCCAAGTTCCTGCCCTCTTGGCCTCTCTTCTCTGCCTCTCCTGATACTTGTTTCCTCTTTCTTACAGAACAGTCTTCCCTGTTTAGCTGTCCAGGTGGCAGAAACTCACTGTCTCTTAGATCTGATCCAAATTTTGCAGGAACTGATTTCCATGACTTGGGTCCCCTTGGACCAATCAACAGCAGCCAGAGGGTGGAGTAACATAGTAGGGACAAGTTGCTCCCCCTCATCTTGGAGGGTAGAGAAGAGCCGTAAGTTGATAATGAGCCAGGTTGAATTATTCCAGAGGATGAGAACCATGACTCCCATTTATTCGAGGTGATGGCTAAGATGATGAGATACTGAAGGACTTATACACTCTCATATAGCAAATGGATGGATGAAGAATGAAGCATAGATTTTAGCTTTTAGTTCTCTCTGCCTACTTGACTGTATTTCATTAGATCTCATGAGGGAATCTACTACCTTATTTGAGTCGGCTATGTAACTGCTTTGAGTGGTAGTTCTAAGTACCAGAAGAAGGAATCTAACAAATTATACCCCCTCCCCCTCCAAAAGGTACACCTTTTCCTATGCACATTCAGTTGATCCAAAGTAAAATTAAATTGAAATTGTCCCCTTTCACAGTAAGCTTTCCTTCAAATGCTAACCTTATAAGACTGTTAGGAAAGATTTTATCAAACCATTTCAGAGGTGAGCAATAAATAGATCCCACACTTCTTATAAAGCTTAAACCTCATACCTCTCAGCCCTGAGTATGGCTGCAAGGTATCATTGTGGCTTTCTTAAAAGGCCTTACGTCTCTACCAGTAGGATGTGATCTTGTTTGAGGGACCCAGGCACTTGGAACTATGGAAGAATTTCCTTTGTGTGAAACTTAGCTCAAACATGCTCTGTCACGCTTGATGGAGTTGTTTATGGGCTACTTCCTTTCAACCCCAACCAGCAGGCCCATGGCTGCATTTCACAAGCTATTAAAAACACGAGCTCTCTCTTTTTTTGTGTGTGTGGCATCTAACCATTTATTTTGAATATTACATATTTGGAAAAGCATTCAAAATAGAAAATGACGGCTTTGGGGGATTCTGACTATGTCCTGAGTAAACTAGATCCATAATCTGAAACATATTCACATTATGCAGGAATGATGACCATGGTCTGTTGCCATGATTTTTTCAATACTTGAAAGCTTCATTTTTCTGTTTTCAGGGGATTATGTTTTGATTTCTGTTTTCCATAGACAGTAGCAGACACTCACCTCCCTTAATCATTCATGACCTTCCCTCACTGTTTTTACTTTGGCTCCAAAGAGTTTCTCCTTCTCCAAAAATACCCTCCAGAGCATTCAACATTTTTCTTAGTTATCACTTAAACCAATACAATCTTTTGTTAAATTAAATTCTTACAGTTTATGAAACACTTTTAGGAACATTTTATCATTTGAGCCTCTCCTAAATCTTGTGAAATAGTTATCATTCTCATCTCCATTTTACAGATGAGGAAACTGAACTTTAGAGAGTTGCCGAAAGTCACACAAGGTGGGATCTGTGCCCAGGGCTTCTGTTCTGAAACCCTTAATCTTTCATTCATTCATCCACCCACTTACCCATTCATTCATTCATTCACTCATTCATTCATTCATTCAGCAATAGTTTAGTACCGGTAGTATGGCAAACAGATAAACCAGCACACCCTGCCTCTAGATGCTTTAGAGGCTCAAGGAAATCCAGTGGAATGTGATAGATCTTCTGGTAGGGTTAGGACATTGGGTTTGCCCAAAGAGGCTTAGCTGTGTTGTGTCTGATAGCACCACACTTGACTACATTGTGAGCTATTCCCACAAGTACTTGACCATGTGTTGCACTAGGCCTGTTGCTTTTTCCACTGAGGGCTAAAAGCATGTGGATGACTACAGAGCAGAGAGGGAGGGGACTCATTAGCCCTTCCATCTGGCTCAACTGACAGAGTTTTAACCATAATATTGTGCTGATGACAAGACACACACTATGCTTTTATCTTTCTTTGCCTTTCCTTCGAGCTTATTTCCAATGGCTGCCGATTTTATCTCTTAGTAGAAAGACAACTGTGTTCATTTCTTCTGCATTCTAGCTAGGGGTTGGCAAACTTTCTGTAAAGGTCCATAAGAACAGGACCAGGCACTTGAGTGAGGCAGTTGCGTCAGGTAAAAATACTGGAGGGGGTAAAAAAAAACAAACAAACAAAACAAACTCAGTAATTAAGATAAATAATATTTCAATACAATATTTTCAAAAATCAATACAAAAATCCATGATGAACAACATATCAAAAATTTCAGCAAAATCAGTTGAGATGCAGTGCTGTGCAGAGATATGTAGGAGCCTGGGGTGAAAGAAGAGTGATACTAAACCTTTGATAGAGCATTGAAACCCTATGCAGGGTTGGGTCTTAATTTGACCTCTTATTCCCAGGACACCTCAAAATGTTTTTTCTCAGTGGGTCTCCTTGGGGAATCTCTTTTCTGTTAAACATGCCTCACTGCTCCTAACTATCCCCAACTTTGGAAACCCAACTTTTGATTTCCAAGGAAACCTCAGAGTCTAGAAAATGTTTCTGAGGTTTTCCTATAGCAAGTGATCATTCCTAAAGTACTGGGAAGACAAGAGCATCTGTGGCTTCCTGGGCCTTAGAAGCCTGTTAGAGATGTCATTATACTTCCAGATGTGGCAAAAAGAAGGCATTTGGGCATCTCTTCCCTTGTGAATTCTTGTTTGATCCCAAAGTCAGAATTCAAAAGGTGTTCTTCATTCGCACTACTAACATTTAACCTATTTTTGAGTAATCATAAATATATTTAGTTTATTTACAACATCCTCTTTATAGATTTTGAAATGTATTACAGATATTAACACCGGCAAAACAGGGTGAGGGTCACTTCACTGATATGTTTGCTTTGTTCCCTCTTTTGTTGGTTGTTAATTAGATAAAAGAAGAGGGCTGTAGTCTGAATGTTTGTGTCCCTGTAAAATTCATTTGTTAAACCTAACCCCGAAGGTGATGGTATTAGGAGGTGAGGTCTTTGGGAAATGATCAGGTTTTGAGGGCCCCAGGATTTGTGCCTTTATAAAAGAGGCCTGAGAAGGAAGAGGTGGTATATATATACAAGGAAATACTATTCAGCCATCAAAAATATGAAATCTTAACCATTTGCAATGACATGGATGGAACTGGAAGGTATTATGCTAAGCAAAATAAGTCAGTCAGAGAAAGACAATTATCATATGATTTCACTCCTATGTGAAATTTAAGAAACAAAACAGATGATCATAAAATAAGACAGAAAAATAAAATATGACAAAATCAGAGAAGGAGACAAACCATAAGAGACTCTTAACTATAGGAAAAAAACTGAGGGTTGCTGGAAGGGAGGTGGGTGGGGGGATGGGGTGACTGGGTGATGGGCATTAAGGAGGGCACTTGGTGTAATGAGCACTAGGTGTTATATGCAACTGATGAATCACTAAACTCTACATCTGAAACTAAGAATATACTATATGTTAAATAATTGAATTTAAATAAAATTTTAAAAATGAAATTAAAAAGAAAATAAATTTAAATAAATAAATAAATAAATAAATAAATAAATAAAGCCTGAGAAAGCTCCTTTGCCCCCTCTACCACATGAGCTTACAACTAAAGGGTGCCATCTATGAACTAATGTCAAGGAGAAGCTGTTCAGGGTGTCCATTTCCCAGCCAGGAGCCCCAGGTCAGATGAACAGAAGGCTGCATGTTACATACAAGTGAGGGCCTGGCTGTTTTCCTACAGAGTCACATCTTTTTATGAATCAACATCTTTATGCGAATAACTCTTTCCAGCCATCCTCTCTTCCTGGAGGTAGGTTCCTCTGAACCCCACCACACACTATCCGTGGTCTCTCTCATGTACCTGCTACCTGCGCACTGAGCCTAATGCCTGACCTTCAACATGGAAATCCGTTACAAGTATGGTGGACTTAGGGGCAAGGACTGCATTCCCGTCTTCAGTCTCTAGGGTTGGGCTTCTCTAGCACCTCTTGGTTCCTATCTGGGTAAACAGCATTTTGCCTTCTTGGGCAACCTGTGGTCCCAGAGCTGCTTGGAGAGTTTCAGTTGTCATTCTCTACAGACGGACCACATTTTCTAAAATAAAAATTTGTTGAACTATACTTCAACTATGACCTTACATTGCAAGAGAGTACTTTAAATCAGGATTCTCTAGGAGATTCAGTATGAATCTATGTATTTTTGATAAATGTGTGGATTTAAAAATTATTTCTTAATTTTTATTATATTAGGACTTATATTGTTGATATATGCTGCCTGCAAACATTTGCATAATCGTGTTAGTATATAACTCATTGGGGGGAAATAAACATTCTTCCTTGATCCTGAATATCATATTCAATACCTTCTCCTTGTCAAAGTTAACTGTCTTTGAGTTATGTATCAGAGCTAAATCTGATGGATTTTACCAAAGGAATCAGCACATAAATGTGCATTTTTAATACATTACTTACAGGGGACTCTTTATTCTCTAAAAATGTAGCAGCATTATAGTCAAGCTGAGTGAATCACATTCTGCCCAAGGTTAGGAAGACTTGAAGGACTGATCCAGTTAATGCCCTTGAGTTCTAAGTGGGGGTGCCCCAAGAATAACATACTGGGAGAGGGACAGAGTTACAATGGGAGGGAATGGCTTCTCCTGTAGGCTCTGGTCAGCTCAAAATAGCAGTGCAGTAAGTCCTCTCACTAGTTAAAAAAAGTAAAAAAAGACGAGAGATAGATCCTCTCTCAAGCTCTTAGCCCCTTGAGGGTTTGTGCCATTCTTTATTAAACCTGTGTGACTTGAAAAGTAAAACTGGTGCTGTCTTGTGACATACCACAGTCATTCCTGCACCCTGGTTTTCTGTTTGCCCTTTTCTCTTTCTCTGCCATTAAAATAAATGTCCCTTTCAAGGTGTTTTATACCCATCTTAAGAATAACTCCTACAAATTGCCCACAGATAAAGCAAGAAATGACTTCTTTTTTCCAAACCTATTCTTTGGCACAAAAATATGAATTGATGTGTGTCTGGTTTGAAATGCACAGCAAACAAGGAAAGAAAAGCCACTGGGCAATTCTTACACTCCAGCCATAACCCCCAGCCCAGATGCAGTGCATTTTCCCACTGAGAATTAGGACTGGGGAGGGAAGCTGCCAGAATCAGGCAAAGTGAAGCTATAAGAAAATCTACACTCACACTCACAGTATTATCTCTTGTGTGGTGGACAGAAGGGGTGATCTGTGGGACATGCCAATGTTTGTTTAACTTTTTAAAAGCTGACCGAAGTGTAATGCAGTATCCAATCAATATGCTTGAGATGGATTTCCAGTAGGGGAAGTAGGCTTAATTCCTAGGTTTCCTCTCACTTCGTGGGGTCATCTCAAGAAAAGACTGATGTGTTTGGTAAGATGGCTGCATTCACAGCGTGATAAGTGAACTTTAGGCTCCATTCATGGTTTTTAACATGAGTTTCTCCTTAAGTTAATTTTTTCAGAGACCTTAATAAGGTGTTTGAGAATCTTCCCTTCCTGTGCTGCATGCTGGAAGAACAGGGGCTTTGGAATAGCAGCCCCAGGCCTCAAAGTTTGTTCCAGCACCTCCTATCTGTGAGACTCATTTCTCCGAGTCTCAACTTTTCCATCCCATCTATGATATGGGTAGACTAATTCCCTGTGCACAAGATTTTTGGGAGGATGAAGGGAGAGGATGCATGGAATGTGATTGACGTTCATTCATTCCCTCACACACACACCCCCTCTTAAATATTTCTAAGTGATATTTCTGGGGAAAGAAAGATAAATTAGCCAAATAATTACGAATTTCCAAATGAGGTTTGTTTACTAGCATTATAAACACACATATATTTTTTTATTTTATTTTTATTTTTTTAAAGATTTTATTTATTTATTTGACAGAGAGAGAGAGAGGGAACACAAGCAGGGGGAACAGCAGAGGGAGAGGAAGAAGCAGGCCTCCCGCAGAGCAAGGAGCCCGATGCGGGGCTCGATCCCAGGACCCTGGGATCATGACCTGAGCCGAAGGCAGACGCTTAACCGACTGAGCCACCCAGGCACCCCTAAACACACATATATTTAATATTTTAAAAGAGGGGGAAAAGATTGGAAGCAATTAACCTGCAAATCTAACTTTAAAGATATTTCAATATTTATTTATCTATTTAAATCTGGCTGTGCTATTTTGTCAGGGGCTTCCCCTCTCTAGCAAGCATGTGCCATTGTACTGAATATGTACTGTGTTTTGTATTTACAACCTTCCGACAACTAGAACATTAGGGAAATGAACTAGTTGCAACTAAAATACGTTGCCTGTTTTTAAAAATCTTTCTGATTTGATAAATCAAGAAGCAGTCCAAGAAACTTGGATGCAGCCCGGGCATTTTTGGCAAAGAAATCCCTATTCCACTTTGGAACCAGGTACAAAGAAGACACTTATCCCAGATAACAGCACTTCTTTTCGTGCCTGGGCTTCACTGTGAAGAAAGGCGTGGTTCAGAATCCAATATGTTTTGGGGGTCGTATTTGCCAGCATAGTCAAATCTTGATGATTCAGGATCAGGAATATGTAAAATAGATACGAAATTCATGTAAAATCTCAGCCTCATTTTTAACCAATGATTCCAATTTCTCGCAACATCAAGCTATTTTTAAAACTCAGAGGGAAACGAAATACTTAGACATGAGATTTCCCCCTTTACTTTCACTCAACAAGCCCTTTGGAGTCAGGCATTAAGAGTGTCAAGCAGGGTAAAAACAGAGCTAGGAGATGAAGCCCAGAGAGAGAGAGCTGTGTCAACAAGAGTCAGTGGATGCATATCCCTGCTCTGTCCTTACTAACTGGGTGGCAACTGACAAGTTACGTAAACTCTCCCACTCTCAGTTTTCTCACCCGGAACCTGACAATAACAGAAGCAACAGAAACAGATTATTTACTTGCCAATTATTATGTCAAAATGACCAACTGGTTGAATATTGGTATTTTTTGCCTCTGTTCAGGTATCAGTTATTTGCAACTTTTAAGGCACTTGTGAAAGCGTTTTCAAAAGAACGTTTGTTTTAAAATCTTTGCTTTGTGACTTCTAGGATGATTTAGCAACTTTTCATGGACTCTAATGCCTTCTTTGTTTGTTTTGAGATTCCTTATATTTCTATTTTTAGTCATTTATGAAAATGAAGTTAAAAATAAAAGATAAAGCTAAAAGCACAATGAAGACAAAATTAATAAAAGCAAAATATCAACAAAAAGAGTGTCCATTTTTGCCCCTGTAGCCGCTATTTCCACACATTTTAAAAAATTTTTATATTTTGCAGTTTTTGCTAGATATTCCTGAGAAGGCCACTCATGTGTTATTTTTAAAAATGGAATGTGGAATAAAAAGCTAAGGAATATTTGTTTAGACTATTTCTTGGTATTTGAGCATTCTGGTAGGCATTGTTGTGCCTTTTTCTCAAGATCATTACTATACATCTAGATGGTACAGATCTTTCTATTTTGCAATTTCTAAAAAGGCAAAGTTGGAATAACTGCCAGAAAATGTGTTTAAATTATTTCAAAAGCAAAATACTTAGAAAGTGGTAAAATATCTAAAGAAAATTAATTAAAAATTAAAAATCTAATTAGAATTAAGAAAATCATTTGAGGATGCACATACGTCCTCAATATGTGAATTACTGGTCAGAAATAAGAACTTCTGAACCGTTTTACTTTCAATCAGTTTACTTAGAACTGGACATAAAAATTTAAAACTCACAAAAAATATTGCCAGACAAATAGAGTAGGCAGAATTGGTTAAAAGTAAATACAATATTTGAAAACCAATGATCTGGAAAACAGACAAAAATGTAAAAACACATGTAAAATGTTGGTTTGCTCTCCAAATTAAAAAAACCTGCAAAATACAAAAAAATTAATAATAGAGTACCAAAACTGCTTAATGATACACCAAAATGACTAATATATACAAAAAAAAAATCTGCCTAGATTTTTACCTAACTAATCATTAAGCCAATTTGTTATTTTAACCAATTTGTTTTAAGCAATTCATCTATAATCATAATTTCCTATGATGGTGAATGAGGATGAAAATAGATGGTTTGTAAAGTAACTGGATCAAAACAGACACTTAATAAAACACAGCTCTCCATATTTTCTGAGGCTCAAAAAGCTTGATGCCAAAAAAGTATAACAAAAATTAGTGTAACAAATTGAAATAAGCTTTAGGATTTGAGGACTGCTGAGGAATAATTTCTGCAAATTATCTTTTATTCAGCATGTCTGTTGTTTGCATACTTAATGAAACTGTTCTCTGGCAGAAAGACAAATACATACATAGTTGATTCAATTCTAAAACTCACTGTTTCGTCAATTTACGCAATGACAATTTGGTAAGCATTATTAGAAGAGGTGTATATAACCAGAGGCTCACCAGTTTCAAGGCTGTTTTCTGCATTCTCTCCCTGGACCTCCTGCTGTTGGTTTGTGATGATGACCAGTACTTGGACCACGGACTACAGTATTACGTATTCTGGTATTACATGCAGTAATATCAGAATGTTTGGTTATATTCTTACTTAGTGATATATGCACACATATATCAGCTAAGCCAAATTATATCTCATGATTCATTTTCCTGTGGGTTTTTTTTTTTTAAATAACTTTTTGCTCTGTCTATAGTTAAGAGTTCTCTCATTTCCCATTCCAAAGAGAACTATCTTTGGGCTAGTTGCCCCGTCGTTACCCTGTAAATAGCTCCCCCCTTGCCATAGCCTGATGTGTCATCTGTTTTCCGAAACCCATCTCTCTCTCTCTCTTTTAGGCTTACTCCCTCATTTTGGTGAAATGTATCCTCTGGTAAGCTCTTGAGAAAAATGTCCATGGGTATGTTTGAAACTTTGCATGTCTTAAACTACCATTATTTTATTTTTGCACTTGATTTATGATTTGCCAAGGTATAAAATTCTCAATCTTTTTTTATTATTTCCAAGCCTAATATTGCCTCTAATATTGTTATGAGAAGTCTGATGTCACTCTATTTTCCAGTCCTTTTTGAAGCTTTTAAGATCCCTTTATTGTTAGCGATCTGACAAATTAATGATAACATGCCTTGGTGAGAGTCTTTTTTTATTATGCTGACCACTTGGTGTGCCCTTCCAATTTAGAGTCTGGGAAATTTTCTTATATTATTTCTTTGATAATTTTCTTTTTGCTACATTCTCTAGTCTCTTTTTCTGGAACTTCTGGAAATAGGACTTGAATAAATTCTCCATATCTTATCTTTTCTATTATGTCCTTTCAATTTTTGTCCTATTTTGGGAAGGTTTCTTTTACTTGACATTTTAACTTTTTGCTGATGAAAAATAGTTAGCTATTAGATTTTTAATATCCAAAAACCCCTTCTTCTTCTTCTTCTCTGATTACTCACCTTATATAGCAACCTGTTCATATTTCATGGTTTCTTCGAAATTCTCTATTGCTTCAAGCAGTATCTCTGTTATTTTTTAGTTCTCTTTTGTTTGCTTATTTGTTTTTGTCTCCCTTGTTCATTTTGGAAGCTTTCCTCAATTGCCTAGTATCCTTGGCTGTCTTTTCATATGTTAAAAGTGGGCTACTAAAAAGGTTTTTGGAAATGGTGTACGCATCATGTCACCATGCCTCGCTGTCGTGTGGTCAGTTGCTAACTGGCCTTTTCGCTGGTGACTCAGATGTCAGTAGCTATCAATCTTTTTGAGGGGATGGTACCTCTGAGGAAAATCCTCTATCTCCTGCCTTAGAGTTTTAAACTTGGCTACTGGTGTTCAGAGATGGGTGGGGAAGGGAACTGGGGGTATCACTATTCAGTATTCAGACTTACACTTAATTGCTATATTTTTAATCTGCTGTCCTGAATGTCTGGGTCCTTTCTTAAGGAGTTTTTCTAGTTCAATTTCTCCAGGGACTGTACCACTTATCTCTGGTCAGGGGAGGATTGCTGTTGATAAGGGTGGAACCTGGAGTTATAACTGACTCTAAAATAGACTTCAGATAACCTCCCTGTTTTCGCCATCCTCTTTTCTCCATGCCTTCTTGGTGTTTTCAATGCCTGAGCATTTCTAGAGTTCCACAGAATGACTCAATTTGCTTCTCATCTACAGAGCCATCCACAGGCACTTAGTCCAACCCTCCTGCACTCCTTTGGGGCCATCCTCTTTCTGTGTATATTATAGAATAAGGTTAGAGATGTCTCCTAATACTGTTAGAGTTTGTGTTTCTCTTTCTTATTCTACTTACTGTCTGGAGATGATTTTTAAAAGGATAAGGAGATAGAAGTGTCTTTACTATACCATCTTGAAATGTGAAGATTCTGGTGTTAACTTTTATATCAGAATATATTGGGAGTGGAATATTGCTTTCTGTGACTACAAATTAATATCTCGACACTAAAGAGACTGAGCAAAACTTTGTTCTTCTTTTTATTATAATTAGATTTGGTTGTCATGGAGTTTTGAACTTGTGCTCACTATTGACCCTATATTTAGTTGTCTTAGATCTTCAACATCAAGTTAGCCAAATATCCCAAGTATTTCTGGGAGGAGAATTGGTGTTGAGGTAAACAGAGTCTCCTGGTCAATGGGCTCTTCACTGTGTGGGTCTCTCTCTTTAAGACCAGTCCTGCATGCTGCTTATGTCCACTTAAAAGAGTTAATGCTCTTTGTCTTTGCTTCCCATCTCTTAATCTGGTGCAAAGGAAAGATAATTTGCTCTCTAATTATTTCAGAGTGTGAATCCTGTGAATGAGGTCTGTGAACTTGGACAACCTAAACAATTTTGCAAGCTCAACCTCTTCTCTCATAAGCTGGGGAAACTGATACCAGAGTTATGGATAATACTAAACAAAAGAAGTTCATTCATTTATTGATTTAACAAACATTTCCTAGGCTTCTTTTAAGTGCCAGGCATAATACTTGGCATTGTGCAAAGATGCAACAATGAGTAAGCCAAAAATCCTTGATGGCAGTTGAGCAGGGGAGGGAAGCACGAGAGTGGTTATTAGGGTGTAAATTGGTGAGGGCTGGGACAGAGGGATGCATTATGGAAGCACAGATATGAGCAAGCAACCCAGCACTGGGGGTGTGGGAGCATGTTAGGGGTCGCTCTCGATAGGGTGATAACTGAAATCGACAAGCAGATCTTAACAGAAAAGCAGGAGCTACCCAGGTGAAGAGGAATTATAAGAATATTCCATGTTATGGAGACAACATAAATAAGGATTACAAAGGTGAGAACGACATTGTTTGTACAGGAAAGTGAAAATGATTTAGTGTTTAATGAATCCCCTAACAAAGACTCCAGCACTCCAGAAATGTTAGTCACCTCCCTCCCTGCAACTCCTAAATGTGGTCTTACTAAAAATTCAAGGGATTCTCAATTCTTGGAGCCAAGACACAGAGATATCTGTCATACACGTCAGGTGTAGCCACTGCAGGATGCATGTCTCTTTACACACTTGTACGTATGTGCGAGTGTGTGTGTGGTGTGTGTCTAGGTGAGCTTGTGCTTTGTTGTCCAAGGCTGGTTTTACATAGGCTTTGTTAGAGAGCCAATTTCTTCGTCTTAGCGGTTCAGTTTGACCTCTGCCATTAGTATATTAGATTAGAGTATAATCTAATATGCATGTATATATAATACACAAAAAATATACACTAATGTGGCCTATTAGGTTACACTCTGCTGTACTTCTCTGT
The DNA here is from genome assembly GCF_002201575.2 of Neomonachus schauinslandi. Classification (NCBI taxonomy): domain Eukaryota; kingdom Metazoa; phylum Chordata; class Mammalia; order Carnivora; family Phocidae; genus Neomonachus; species Neomonachus schauinslandi. The sequence goes on from NC_058414.1 coordinate 62,869,421, forward strand.
GAACTCTCTGTAGAATTCTCTATGCAAACAGCTGTCATGTTCTATGAAAGTCCTTGTGCTCAGACTGGTGCCACAAAGGGGACTTTTTCTCAGCACTGAGTTAGGTTTGCCTATTCCTGAATTCCCTGAAAAGGTCTTCCTGCCAATGACTGCAGTGGCATTGAGTTAGAACCTTCTCATTTGAGGCCTTTGGGGAATTCCAGCTCAATATTAAAACTCTGCTATTGAGGCAAACATGGATTTTTCTAATTAGATCCTTCACAAAAGGGGATGGATTCGTCACCTATAAGTTCTCAATCTTCTCTCTTTGAGTCAGAGACGATTTGACAGGACCATCATACAAATTGCTCTATTGGTTTTTATGGCTTTGCTTATATTTTCTATGGGGAGCATAGTGTGACTTCATCATTGCTGGGCTTCGCTTATTTCAGAACAGTGGTAAACATTTTCTGTCATTATAAAATGATGGTAAAGGGGCGCCTGGGTGGCTCAGTTGGTTAAGTGACTGCCTTCGGCTCAGGTCATGATCCCGGAGTCCCAGGATCGAGTCCCACGTCAGGCTCCCTGCTAAGCAGGGAGTCTGCTTCTCCCTCTGACCCTCCCCTCCTCCCTCTCATGCTCTCTGTCTCTCATTCTCTCTCTCGCAAATAAATAAAATCTTAAAAAAAAAAAATGATGGTAAAAATCATGGAGATAAATGTGGCCTCCATCATGTCTATTCTCTTGAGAAAGAGGATTCTGGTGTCAATGCTGCCTTCAGATCCTGAAGCACAGTTATTGGATATTCTCAATTAATTTCATCCTTTTAAGGAAGAATTCCATTGTGGAAACCTCACAATCATGTCTTATGAATATAATGTGAAAAATAATTCAGTATATGCGTGTGGTGTGCCTATGAAGTAATGAGAATCATTTGTTTGGATACTTTGCAAAAATGGTTCTGAAGGTAGATTTTAAAAGAGTTTCAGAAAAAATTTTTAGCACAATTGAAATACTTTTAGTTTATTTGCTTATTTATTCATCTAATATCTATCAAGACCTATTATTATTGTTCTGATATGCTGCTAGGTACTGGGAATGAAAATGATGAGTGAGACAGCCTGTCCTTTGATGAGGGATCCATCCACTTTGGGTGGTGGGGTGGGGAAGGCATAGAAGAAATACATGAAACACAGTATGATAAATGCTATAGTGTTGATATATTCTTATGTCTTCTACGTATTATATATTATTCAATAGTAACCAATTCCTAGGTTGTTAGGGAAGGCTGCATAGAGAAAATAAGGCCTTCCTCCCAAGGTGAATTCCCTGAAGAACAGGATTGTGTTGGGAATATTTAAGTTCTGCCTTTCTTTTAAAAGACAATACTATTACTTTGTAGATGTATTTATAGTTACGTATTTGTACTGGATATTTGAATTTCAAGTGGTATACCTATGGAAGGAAAAATTTCTGGACAAATTATAAAAGAAAGTCACCAGCTCCATTTCTTTTAGAAGTAGTAAGCGCTATGGTTATTATTTATAAGACAACAATAAACATGAAAATCCTTTTCCTATTGTTCAAATAAGTATTGCAATTGTTACTATCATTTCTACCTGTACCCATTTGTGCTTTATATCAGCTATCAAACACAAAGTTATCAAAATGACTAATAGAGGTCCTCGAAGTTTTTTTTTTCTTATAGCAAAGAGTTCACGAGTTGAAATGAAAGAAAAGTAATAGAAATTATTGAAAAACATATTTACTGCACATTTTTAGGGAAATGCTATTTCATTACCTTAAGGTAAGATGGAGAAGCCATAATCCATTTGCCAAGCGAAAAAAGCTTAACATCTAAATTCTTTACTTCTATTGATCTTGTTTTCATCAGTTCATTCCTTTCTATGCAACTTTCTTGTGCAGAGATAAAGACCTCAACCTAAGATAAATGTAACAAAATTCACAATTTAGTCATTGATCATAGCATTTTGGAGGTGAAATATTTCCTTTTAGCCAACACCAGGATTGGTTGCAGCTAGTGCAGGTAAGGCATTAAAAAGACACATAAGGCTTACCGAGATCCTTCCTTGAAGAAAGAGAAGCCTAATAAGAGTCTCAATAATGTAATGATACTGCCAGATTCATGTGAAAAGCTTGTGGTATGCCTATGCTCTCTCGTGCAAAAACTCTCAGAATATCGGAAGCCTGAGAAACCTTTTAAGATTGACCCATATTAGTATGACATACTCATTTATTATCTGCTAAGTACAGACCTCACATTTGCCAGGTACTGAATTCTTGCCCTCGTGGAACAGATGTACTAGTAGATTAAAGGAATAATTGTGTTAGGCATGGTTTATGCTTCTTGTTGATGAAGCAACATACACTAAAATTCAGTTTTAGAACAGGGTGATTTCTAGGGCATGTGGCACAGAAAACAGTAAGTATAATGATCTTGAAGTTCTGAAACGAGACCCAGTTCATCATGATGATTGGTTTGAGTCTGGAAACCTCCTAGGATGGGACAGCTAAATTTACATGTTAGAAAGCGGTGTGACTACAGCTCTGGAGTCGCCTCCTGACATGTTATTGAATTTCAGGGCCTGGACTCTGGCCTGAGAAGTGAGTGTTTATAATTACATGTTTTCACATATGTTTTCCTGACTGCTGTATATTTTGGCTATTGTTTATATACACACTGCATAGGAAAAAAAATACGCTTGACAAGAAAATTAACTAAAAGATTTTGATGTTTAAAAATGACAGGCAGACTTGGGGCCTGAAATCTCGTAAGAGATGTGGGTGGTGAAGGGTTAACATGAAGGGAAAAAAATCTCCTCAGATGTGTTTTTAGGTGTATAGACTAGTCCTTCCACAAAGCCACCACACATGCAAACCTAACATTCTTTGTAAGTCTCGAACAATAGACACTCTAAGAAGATTACATCACATTGCATGTTTTTGGTCAGGAGAAGGCATATTAGTGAACAGGTTGGCCTGCAGCAGCCTTCAGCCGGTTCAGTCCTGTGACTGACTCGGACAAATAATTCCTCCAGTGGCTACATAATTAGGTGTCACAGCTGTTGTGTGTGCTGCACGTGGCTGAGAGCCCGAGTGAGGTATTTGTGAGGCTGGGGATTGGTGAGGCTGATTTTCAAGGTGTTCCTTCTTTGTTCCCGTTAAACCTCTTCCTTGCAGAATCCGTCCGAAAGACAAGCTTTATATTGAGAGAGATTATGCTGAATCCCATTCAGTAAGCAACGAGGTGGTAACGTAACACTCCTGCGACAAGCTTTGGACTTATCTTGCCCATTCCTCACTGAATGATGTTTGGTAAATACCAAGAGACCGAAAGAAGTCCGGAATACTCCCCAAGTCAGCCGGTAACTCAACTCCGCTTGTAGCAAATCTAGATGAAAGACTCTGAGTTGTTAAATTGTTTTTCTCCTGCCGAACACTCCTCAGAAGTTGAAAGTAGAAAAGTGGAGACAGGAGTGGAGGCCATAAAGCCCAGAGCTGGAAGGTTTAATAGCAGGTACTAGGGCCATGCCAGGGCAATGATTGAAAGAATTTTGTTGCAATTCCCTGCTATTATTTTATTTTCCTTTAAACGGCAGATCCAAAATTTAAATTCCTTCATAGCTACCTCAGTCACCTCTTCTGCCTTGTCTAGAATCTGCTCTCATCGTCGAAGATTAATCTCCAGGGGAGAAGGATGATCATGAAGTGGTTTTCCCTTACAGTTGTCTTTATTTCTGCATGTTTGGCCTCTGACATAATTACCTTTTCTAATTTAATAAACATATGGAATTACTTTTTCTAAACATGACTAAAGGGTCAGAGTTTATGTTTCCTTTAATAAGATTACAAAATTTCTTAAAGTTGAGAGAGAATTTTTTTCACATGATAAAAAAATTCCTGAGAGATTCTTGATTTATTATTTTTTTTGAATGCAAAGACTTGAGCACAATGTTTTAATTCTCATTAACTGCCTCTGTATAATTTTAACTATTCTTCATTTGATAGTTTATATCCTTAGGAGACATTACATAGTGTGCTGGTCCCAGTTCCCCATTTTAAAGGTGGGGAACTTTATTTATAAATATTCTGGCAGTTGTTTTTAGATTTCATTTTACCCCAAACATCCAACTATAACTGTATATTTGAAAGTACCTGTAAAAATGCAATATGGAAGTATCTCCTCAAATTTGTTTTATTAGAATAAGATAAGAATCCCAAATATGTGTATAGAATTATACACTTTCAATAACAGCTGATTTGCAGGTGATTTTTTTTTTTTTTGGTAGTAGAATTCTTTGCTTTATAAAGTAACTTTCCACAGAATTGATTTAAGTAGCATTCCTACCCAGTTCGTTTAGCAGAGGATTATGAATATGAAAAATTCCTAAGCACTCTGATGTACATTTAACTTCATTTTTTTTAAAGATTTTATTTATTTATTTGACAGAGAGAGATAGCGAGAGAGGGAACATAAGCAGGGCGAGTGGGAGAGGGAGAAGCAGGCTTCCCGTGGAGCAGGGAGCCCGATGCGGGGCTCGATCCCAGGACCCTGGGACAATGACCTGAGCCGAAGGCAGACGCTTAATGACTGAGCCACCCAGACACCCTTGTTTTTGTTTTTTAAAAGATTTTATTAATTTATTTGACAGAGAAAGACACAGCAAGAGAGGGAACACAAGCAGGGGGAGTGGGAGGGAGAAGCAGGCTTCCCGCAGAGCAAGGAGCCCGATGCGGGACTCGATCCCAGGCCCTGGGATCATGACCTGAGCCGAAGGCAGACGCTTAACGACTGAGCCACCCAGACACCCCTGTACACTTACCGTCTTAAGAACATTTCTATGGAGTCAAGTAAGGCATTTATATATTTGTCTTTCATTCAGTGGATATTTTTTAGGTACTTTCTATGTGCTAAATGCTGGACTAAATGCTAAGTGTGCTGTAATGACATACGCTTGTATTAGAGGGGGACATGGACATGTAGGCTGGGTTTACCATTGGGTATACAAGGACTATGGTAAATTATGCATACAGGGTTGGGAAAGCACAAGAGAGGACCATCTAACTCAGACTAGAAGAGAAAGGGGGACTTCTTAAAGGTGGTGATATTTGAAATTAGTTTTGAAGGATGACAAGGAGTTAACCAGTGAGAAAGGAGCAAGAACATTCTAGTTACAGAGAACAACATGTAGGAAGCCTCCTTAAGGTATGACATTATCATGACACTGACCAGGACCTTTACGTGTAATCAAGAAGGTAAACATGAGAGAGTGATAGAAGATAAGAATATCTCTTGGTTTGATTCCTACTCATTGATTACTTCTCTGTCTCCTTGACAGCTTTCTGTTTTTTCCCCTAATTCCTAACTGCAGATTTTCTGAGAGCTCAATTCTTAGTCCTCTTCTGTATCTACATTCACACCGTTAGTGATTTCACTGAGTCTATGGCTTTCAATGTCATCTCTGTGCCAAGAACACTCAAATGTAAATATTCTAGCCTAAATGCTCTTCCAAACTAAAAATTTGTCTACAGAATATCTTTCTGACATTTCTATTTGGGTGCCTAATAGACTTTTCAGACTCAACATGTCCAAAACTCAATTGTTTATCTTCCCCCCACTAGGCTGCTCCAGCCACAGCCTTCCTCGCCTCCATTGATGGCCACTTCATTCTTCCCAGTTGCTCAAGCGAGAATACTACAAGATATTTTTTCCTGTATTTGAGGTAAGATTCATAGAATATAAAATTCATCATTTTAACCATGTTAATGTGTACAATTTGGTAGCTGTTAGTATTTTCATAATGTGAAAGCATCACCACTCTCTAATTCCAGAATATTTTCATCATCCCCAGAAGTAATCCTTTATCCATTACCAACCATTCCCCCTTCTCTCCAGCTCCCCAGCTCCTGGCAACCACTAATCTACTGTTTGTAGCAATGGATTTGCCTCTTCTGGACATTTTGTATAAATGAAATTATGTAATATGTGACCTTTTGTGTCTGGCTTCTTTCACCCAGTGTGATGTTTTCAAGGTTCATCCATATTAGAGATTAAGCATATTTTTTATTCCTCTCATTCTCTCACACCTCACATCCACTCCATCAGGAAATTCTATTGGCTCCAAATTTAAAATATACCTGGAATCTGACCACTTCTCAGTCCTTCCACTGTGACCTGGTGTGAGACACTGCCATATCTCTTCCACATTATTACTAGAATCCCTATCTGTCTCCCTGCCCTATTCTCACCTCCCTCCAGTGGATTCCCCACATAGCAGTCAGAAGGATACTTTTAAAACCCAAGTCAGCCAGTGACATCTTCTTGATCAGTTGTGGTCTAGCAGTAGTAAAAATAAATAAATAAATAATAAAATAAAATGATTCAGTGATAATATACATCTGATATCCAACTCTTACTACAAACTACATTATTCTGTGTAAGTATTCAAGAAAGGAGCAAATATTTAATTGAATCAATAATTATTTTTTCTGGGCGCTGGGTGGCTCGGTTGGTTAAGCGTCTGCATACGGCTCAGGTCATGATCCCACGGTCCTGGGATCGAGTCCCGCATCAGGCTCCCTGCTCAGCTGCGGGGTGGTGGGGGTCTGCTTCTCCCTCTCCCTCTGCCTGCCGCTCTGCCTACTTGTGCGCTCTCTATCTCTCTGTCAAATAAATAAATAAAATCTTTTAAAAAATAATTATTTTTTTCCTATAAAACATTAATTAAATTAAATTAAAATGCAAATAGCATTTATCTATGTCACAAACTAAGCAGGTGATGACAAAAAAAGAATTAATCTCGGGCGCCTGGGTGGCTCAGTTGGTTAAGTGACTGCCTTCGGCTCGGGTCATGATCCTGGAGTCCCGGGATCGAGTCCCACATCGGGCTCCCTGCTCAGCAGGGGGTCTGCTTCTCCCTCTGCCCTCTTCCCTCTCGTGCTCTCTGTCTCTCATTCTCTCTCTCTCAAATAAATAAATAAAATCTTTATAAAAAAAACAATTAATCTCTATACTTCAAGTTTAAAAGAAGAGTCTATTACGTAATAGCTGCAATTTCTTATTTGGAGACCCTTTGTTACTGAGAAAAATTTTTCTGATACATGAATAATTATAAAATAAGCCAATAAAATAAAATTTTCAGACACAGTTTTTCACTGTTCAAAATCTTTCAGTTAATAGTGTCAGTTCTCACTATTACACTCGCTAGTGATGCTCACTAGTGTCAGGGGGGGTAGCACATCAGCAGGAAGGATAAATTAGGCACTACAGGTGAATCATTGTGTAAGAGTCCTCAAGCTTTGGAACCTGTCATATATATTCCTTTTATTTTTCTCTGTTTTTCTAAATCTCCTGCCTATTTTCTAGGATAAATATACCAACGATAAGGGGGAGGGTGCACTACATTAAAGAATTTTTTGGGTAAAATTTGGTTTGAAAATGGTAAGCCATATTAAACATGAACTAATTTGATAGGGCTTAAGCTAGAGATTAGTTACCAACATGTTTATAAAGTAACATAAAACTTTAAATTCCAGCACTATGGCAAACATGACACCTAGAAATGTTAGATTGAATGAAATGTCTTTAACAAGAACAACAACAAAACAAACAAGCAAACAAAAAACCCCCAAATACACACACACACACACACACACAAACAATTCAGAGCATGTCACTCTTTTGCTCAAAACCCAGCAGTGGCTCCCTATTCCATTCAGAGTAAAAGCCAAAGTCTCTACCGTGTCTATGAGGCTCTTGGGATCCTTATAACTTTCCAAGGAGTTTATTTAAGTAGTATTCCCCATCCAGACTGGCCTACTCTCATTCTTTTTCACTGGGCCATTCAGGCCTTCTTGCTGTACCTCAAACGTGGTCTTCTCCCAGTTTTAGGGACATGATGCTCACTCTTCCCTCTGCCTGGAGTGTGAACTCACTCATTTCCTTCAAACCCCTGCTCATGGGTCACCTACTCCATGAGGCTTCCACTGGTCCCCACCCCTCATCTGAAATTACAACAGGCCCTCCCACTCCAGGACCCAGTCTCCCTAACCTTGCTCTTGTAAATATTTCTAAAACACATATCATCCTCTAACTTGTTCTTTTCTTTCTTTTTTTCTTCATTTCCTGTGTGTGTATATCTCTCACCGGAATGTGAACTCTACAAGGGTGGAAATATTTGTCTTTTTTTTTTCATTGATGTATAGTATTTTTAGGACTAACTACCATCTATTGGTCTTTTTATGTGTCAGGAACTCAGCTCAAGGCTATACTTACATTATTTATCTCATTTAATCCTCACCAGTAGCTCTGTAGAATAGATGACCATTTCTCCCACTTCCAGATGAGAAAACAAAACTTAGAAAGGTCAGATAACCTGCCCTAGGTTTTATAGCTCATAAAAACTCAGATTGCTGAGCTCTGAATCTGTACTCTTAACAGTTACTTTGAACTGAAGTAATCAGGATGGGGTCATGAAGGGTGCTGGAAGCTCTTGAACTCTATCCTGAAGTACAAGGAGAGAACTAAAAATTTTTTGTTATAGGTGTGATGGAATAAAAGGATTTCCATGGAGTAAGGTAGGATGACTAGTGGTACCCCCAAAGATGACCATATCCGAATCCCCAGAACCTATGAATATGTTACCTTATATGGTAAAAAGGATTTTGCAGATGTGATTAAGTTAAGGATTCTAAGATGGGGAGATTATCCTTGGTTATCCAGATGGGACCAATAGAAGTGCAAGAATGCTTTTAAGAGGGAGGCAGGAGGATCACAGTCATGGAGAGATGGAAATATGGAAACTGAGGTAGAGTGATGCACTTTGAGACAGAGGAAGTGGTCATGAAAGGAGCATAAGCAGCCCCTAGAAGCCAGAAAAGGTAAGAAAACCAATTCTCCCCTATAACTTCTAGAAGGAATTGTGGCCCTGCTGACAATTTGATTTTCGCTCAGTGGAATTGATTTTGGAACTCTGACCTCCAAAACTGTAAGATGATAAATTGAGTTGGTTTAAGCCATTAAGTTTTTGGTAATTGGTTATAGCAGCAATAAGAAACTAATACACAAGGGAGGAGCAAGATGGCAGAGGAGTAGGAGACCCGGATTTCCTCTGGTCCCAGGAATTCAGCTGGATAGGGATCAAACCAATCTGAACACCTACAAACTCAACAGGAGATCAAAGAAAGGAAGAGCAACAACTCTCTGAACAGAAAAGCAACCACTTTCTGGAAGGTAGGACATGCGGAGAAGTGAATCCGAGGTGATATTCGGGAGGATAGATGGCGGGGGAGGGGCCTCCGTAGGCCGCTTCTGGCAAGTGATAGAACCACGGAGCACAAAATCGGAACTTTTAAAAGTCTGCTCCGCTGAGGGATGTCGCTCTGGTGGCTAAGCGGCGGGTGGAACCCTCTGGGACAGTGTGGTCTCAGGACCCTCGGGGTCACAGAAAGACCGGGGATGCCTGAGTGCGGCAGACTCCCAGGTATAGGAGCGGGGAAGCCGGCTGCAGAGACGGAGCCAAGGGGCGGGCTCTCAGCTCGGGGTTGCCATAAACCGTGATCCTCAGCACAGTCGGGCCACTGCTCCTCCAGCAGGGACCCAACAAGCGGCAGATCTGGGGAGATTTCCCTTCCTCCCCCGGGAGGAGAGGCACGGGAGCGCACAGCAGGGATCTGCTGGGTTTGGAGACTCCACATGGGGTCGGGTGCCAGAGGTAGAAACGTGCGGCCACAGGCCGGGGGAGCACGGAGTGCGGCCAGAGACAGGGGAGATGGGAGTGATTGACTGCTTTTCTCTGGGGGCTCACTGAGGAGTGGGGCCCTGAGTTCTCGGCTCCTCCAGGGCGGAGATTGGGAGGCCGCCATTTCACTCTTGTCCTCCAAAGCTGTACGGAAAGCTTGCAGGGAACAAAAGCTCCCGAGAGCAAACCCGAGCAGATTACTTAGCCGGGATGGCAAGTGCGGGGCAATTCCACCTCCGGCAAAGACATTTGGGATCCACGGCAACAGGCCCTTCCCCAGAAGATCAGCGAGAACAGCCAGCCAAGACCAAGGTTACCAATCAATGAGAATGGCAGAACTCCAGCGCTAGGGGAATACTGCACATAGAATTCATGGCTTTTTTACCATGATTCTTTAGTCTTTCAAAGTTAATTTTTTTTAACTGTCTTTTTTTTTTTTAAATTTTTCTTTTTCCCTTTTTCAACCAACATCTTATCAATTCCTTTTTAAAAAAACATTTTTATTTTTCATTTTTAGAGTCATATTCTATCCCTTCATAGTAGTTACCCTTATTTTTGGCATATATATATAAGTTGTTCTCTCTTTAAAATTTTGAGATAGTTTCTTCTAACAGATCAAAATATACCCTAAATCTCTAGTGTATGGTTTTGTTCTACTCTCCTGCCTGATCACATTCTCTCCCTTTTTTATTTCTTTTTTTTAATCCTCTTCTTTCTTTTTTCAAACAACTTCTTATCAATTCCTTTTATAAAATTTTTTATAATTTTCATCTTTACAGTCATATTCCATCCCTTCATCATATCAACCCTTATTTTTGTACATATATAAGTTTTTCTTTCTTTAAAATTTTGGGAGGCACTTTTTTCTAACAGACCAAAATATGCCCCACATCTAGTGTGTGGCACTGATCTATGCACCAGCCTGATCATATTTGATCATATTCTGGTTTTTTTTTTTGCTTTGTTCTGTTTTTGTTTGTTTTGATCTTTTTCTTTTTCTTTTTTCTTTCTTTCTCTTTCTTTTCCCCCAGCTTCAGGTCTTTTCTGATTTGTTTAGAGTATATTTTCTGGGGATGTTGTTACCCTGTTAGCATTTTGTTCTCTCATTCATCTATTCTTCTCTGGACAAAATGAGAAGACGGAAAAAATCACTGAGGTAGTGAGGTAGCCCGACTGAGGTAGTACCAACTGCCAGGGACCTACTCAATATGGACATTAGTACGATGTCAGATCTGGAGTTCAGAATCATCACTTTAAAGATACTAGCTGGGCTTGAAAAAAGCATGGAAGTTATTAGAGAAACCCTTTCTGGAGAAATAAAAGAACTAAAATCTAACCAAGTCAAAATCAAAAAGGCTATTAATGAGGTGCAATAAAAAATGGGGGTGCTAACTGCTAGGATAAATGAGGCAGAAGAGAGAATCAGTGATATAGAAGACAAAATGATGGAAAATAAAGAAGCTGAGAAAAAGAGAGATAAACAACTACTGGATCACGAGGGCAGAATTCGAGAGATAAGCGATACCATAAGACGAAACAACATTAGAATAATTGGGATCCCAGAAGAAGAAGAAAGAGAGAGAGGGGCAGAAGGTATATTGGAGCAAATTATAGCAGAGAACTTTCCTAATCTGGGGAAGGAAACAGGCATCAAAATCCAGGAGGCACAGAGAACCCCTCTCAAAATCAATAAAAATAGGTCAACACCCCGACATCTAATAGTAAAACTTATGAGTCTCAGAGACAAAGAGAAAATCCGGAAAGCAGCTCAGGAGAAGAGATCTGTAACCTACAATGGTAGAAACATTAGATTGGCAACAGACCTATCCACAGAGACCGGGCAGGCCAGAAAGGACTGGCAGGATATATTCAGAGCACTAAATGAGAAAAATATGCAGCCAAGAATACTATATCCAGCTAGGCTGTCATTGAAAATAGAAGAAGAGATAAAAAGCTTCCAGGACAAACAAAAACTAAAGGAATTTGCAAACACAAAACCAGCCCTACAAGAAATATTGAAAGGGCTCCTCTAAGCAAAGAGAGAGCCTAAAAGCAACATAGACCAGAAAGGAACACAGACAATATACAGTAACACTCACCTTACAGGCAATACAATGGCACTAAATTCATATCTTTCATTAGTTACCCTGAATGTAAATGGGCTAAATGCCTCAATCAAAAGACACAGGCTATCAGACTGGATTAAAAAACAAGACCCATCGATATGCTGTCTGCAAGAGACTCATTTTAGACCCAAAGACACCCCCAGATTGAAAGTGAGGGGGTGGAAAACCATTTCCCATGCTAATGGACACCAAAAGAAAGCTGGGGTGGCAATCCTTATATCAGACAAATTAGATTTTAAACCAAAGACTGTAATAAGAGATGAGGAAGGACACTATATCCTACTTAAATGGTCTATCCAACAAGAAGATCTAACAGTTGTAAATATCTATGCCCCTAACATGGGAGCAGCCAATTATATAAGGCAATTAATAACAAAAGCAAAGAAACACATCGACAACAATACAATAATAGTGGGGGACTTTAACACACCCTCACTGAAATGGACAGATCATCTAAGCAAAAGATCAACAAGGAAATAAAGACTTTAAATGACACACTGGACCAAATGGACTTCACAGACATATTCAGAACATTCCATCCCAAAGCAACGGAATACACATTCTTCTCTAGTGCCCATGGAACATTCTCCAGAATAGATCACATCTAGGTCATAAATCAGGTCTCAAGTGGTACCAAAAGGTTGGGATCATTCCCTGCCTATTTTCAGACCACAGTGCTTTGAAACTAGAACTCAATCACAAGAGGAAAGTCAGAAAGAACTCAAATACGTGGAGGCTAAAGAGCATCCTACTAAAGAATGAATGGGTCAACCAGGAAATTAGAAGAATTAAAAAAATTCATGGAAACCAATGAAAATGAAAACACAACTGTTCAAAATCTTTGGGATGCAGCAAAGGCAGTCCTAAGAGAAAAGTATATAGCAATACAAGACTTTCTCAAGAAACAAGAAAGGTCTCAAGTACACAACCTAACCCTACACCTAAAGGATCTGGAGAAAGAACAGCAAATAAAGCCTAAACCCAGCAGGAGAAGAGAAATAATAAAGATCAGAGCAGAAATCAATGAAATAGAAACCAAAAGAACAGTAGAAGAGATCAACGAAACTAGGAGCTGGTTCTTTGAAAGAATTAACAAGATTGATAAACCCTTGGCCAGACTTATCAAAAAGAAAAGAGAAAGGACCCAAATCAACAAAATCATGAATGAAAGAGGAGAGATCACAACCAACACCAAAGAAATACAAACAATTATAAGAACATATTATGAGCAACTCTATGCCAGCAAATTCGATAACCTGGAAGAAATGGATGCATTCCTAGAGATGTATCAACTACCAAAACTGAACCAGGAAGAAATAGAAAACCTGAACAGACCTATAACCACTAAGGAAATTGAAGCAGTCATCAAAAATCTCCCAACAAACAAAAGCCCAGGGCCAGATGGCTTCCCAGGGGAATTCTACCAAACATTTCAAGAAGAATTAATACCTATTCTTCTGAAACTGTTCCAAAAAATAGAAATGGAAGGAAAACTTCCAAATTCGTTTTATGAGGCCAGCATTACCTTGATCCCAAAACCAGACAAAGACCCCATCAAAAAGGAGAATTACAGACCAATATCCTTGATGAACATGGATGCAAAAATTCTCACCAAAATACTAGCCAATAGGATCCAACAGTACATTAAAAGGATTATTCACCATGACGAAGTGGGATCTATTCCTGGGCTGCAAGATTGGTTCAACATCCACAAATCAATCAACTTGATACAATACATTCATAGAAGAAAGAACAAGAACCATATGATCCTCTCAATAGATGCAGAAAAAGCATTTGACAAAGTACAGCATCCTTTCTTGATCAAAACTCTTCAGAGTATAGGGCTAGAGGGTACATACCTCAATATCATAAAAGCCATCTATGAAAAACCCACAGCAAATATCATTCTCAATGGGGAAAAACTGAGAGCTTTCCCCCTAAGGTCAGGAACACAGCAGGGATGTCCACTATCACCACTGCTATTCAACATAGTATTAGAAGTCCTAGCCACAGCAATCAGACAGCAAAAAAAATAAAAGGCATCCAAATTGGCAAAGAAGAAGTCAAACTCTCACTCTTTGCAGATGATACGATACTTTATGTGGAAAACCCAAAAGACTCCATCCAAAAACTGCTAGAACTCATACAGGAATTCGGTAAAGTGGCAGGATATAAAATCAATGCACAGAAATCAATGGCATTTCTATACACCAACAACAAGACAGAAGAAAGAGAAATTAAGGAGTCGATCCCATTTACAATTGCACCCAAAACCATAAGATACCTAGGAATAAATCTAACCAAAGAGGCAAAGGATCTGTACTCAGAAAACTATAAAATACTCATGAAAGAAATTGAGGAAGACACAAAGAAATGGAAAAACGTTCCATGCTCATGGATTGGAAGAACAAATATTGTGAAGATGTCAATGCTACCTAGAGTAATCTACACATTCAATGCAATCCCCATCAAAATAATATCCACTTTTTTCAAAGAAATGGAACAAATAATCCTAAAATTTGTATGGGACCAGAAAAGACCCCAAATAGCCAGAGGAATGTTGAAAAAGAAAAGCAAAGCCCCTGGCGGCATCACAATTCTGGACTTCAAGCTCTATTACAAAGCTGTCATCATCAAGACAGTATGGTACTGGCACAAAAACAGACACATCGATCAATGGAATAGAATAGAGAGCCCAGAAATGGACCCTCAACTCTTCAACAAATGATGTTGGGAAAATTGGACAGCCACATGCAGAAGAATGAAACTGGGCTATTTCCTTACACCACATACAAACATAGACTCCAAATGGTTGAAAGACAGGAATGGCGAGACAGGAATCCATCAAAATCCTAAAGGAGAATATAGGCAGCAACCTCTTCAACCTCAGCCGCAGCAACTTTTTCCTAGAAACATCACCAAAGGCAAGGGAAGCAAGGGCAAAAATGAACTATTGGGACTTCATCAAGATAAAAAGCTTTTGCAGAGCAGAAGAAACAGTCAACAAAACCAAAAGACAACCAACAGAATGGGAGAAGATATTTGCAAATGACATATCAGATAAAGGGCTAGTATCCAAAATCTATAAAGAACTTATCAAACTCAACACCCAAAGAACAAATGATCCAATCAAGAAATGGGCAGAAGACATGAACAGACATTTTTCCAAAGAAGAGATGCTAATGGCCAACAGACACATGAAAAAGTGCTCAACATCGCTCGGCATCAGGGAAATCCAAATCAAAACCGCAGTGAGATATCACCTCACACCAGTCAGAATGGCTAAAATTAACAAGTCAGGAAACGACAGATGTTGGTGGGGATGTGGAGAAAGAGGAACCCTCCTATACTGTTGGTGGGAATGCAAGCTGGTGCAGCCACTCTGGAAAACAGAATGGAGGTTCCTCAAAAAGTTGAAAATAGAGCTACCGTATGACCCAGCAATTGCACTCCTGGGTATTTACCCCAAAGGTACAAATGTAGGGATCCAAAGGGGTACGTGCACCCCGATGTTTATAGCAGCAATGTCCACAATACCCAACCTGTGGAAAGAGCCAAGATGTCCATCGACAGGTGAATGGATAAAGAAGATGTGGTATATAAATATACAATGGAATATTATGCAGCCATCAAAAGGAATGAGTTCTTGCCATTTACAATGACGTGGATGGAACTGGAGGGTGTTATGCTGAGCGAAATAAGTGAATCAGAGAAAGACATGTATCATATGACCTCACTGATATGAGGAATTCTTAATCTCAGGAAACAAACTGAGGGTTGCTGGAGTGGGGGGGTTGGGAGGGATGGGGTGGTTGGGTGATAGACATTGGGGAGGGTATGTGCTATGGTGAGCACTGTGAATTGTGCAAGATTGTTGAATCACAGATCTGTACCTCTGAAACAAATAATACATTATATGTTAAAAAAAAAAAGATAGCAGGAGGGGAAGAATGAAGGGGGAGAAATTGGAGGGGGAGACGAACCATGAGAGACAATGCACTCTGAAAAACAAACTGAGGGTTCTAGAGGGGAGGGGGTAGGAGGATGGGTTAGCCTGGTGATGGGTATTAAAGAGGGCACATTCTGCATGGAGCACTGGGTGTTATAAGCAAACAATGAATCATGGAACACTACATCTAAAACTAATGATGTAATGTATGGTGATTAAAATAACATAATAATAATAATAAAAAGAAACATACACAGAGTTTCTCCTTATTTCTTGAATTTAATAGAGAATAGATAAAGATCAGGTTTATCTTAAATAAAAGAAGAGCTCCTCTCCTCCATGGATAGAGCCTGGCTCAATGGAGTGGTTTGTAGAGCTCAGAACAGTGTTCCGTAAACATTAGGATAGGCTACCAGGGTTCAGTGGAAGGGTGGGAGGGGTGGTGGTGGGAAGGGGTTCAGCTCTCTATCTTCTGGTTGCACATCTGCTCTTGATACTGTCCTCCATGGAGCAAGAGAGGGGTTTGTCTGTACTGCAGTGGACTGCGTGTTAAATAACCATAGCTGTCTTCTCTTCTCCCTAGGTGAAGGCTGCATAGCATAGTCCCAGAACAATGCACATACAGAACCAAGTACATGAGAAGTGAAAGGAATCCTTTTTCTTAAGTGCTTGGAGTTCTTCTGATGCAAATGCCACTAAATAAGGAGGTAATTTTTCTTTTCTTTAGCAGCTTAAAGAAATGTTGTCAAACTAAGACTAACTTAGACTCCGTAGGCAGAGCACATCATCCTGGGATCCTGGGACACCTCTCTGAACCTCTTTCCATTGAATTTGAGTTTGGATGCAAAGGTAGCTCAAGAAGACACTTGAAGAGAGTACTTTGGAAGGCAGTTTAATTCGAGCTACCACAAGTTTGGTCACACGCTGAGCTAGTTCAGAGATGAGAACCCAAATGGGGTCAACGTTTCCCACCCTGGCATCGCTTACAGTTGATAAGGAGTTAACTTAAGTTTGTCTGTTGCTTCCTGACCCAACCTTAACATGTGAGAAAATTTAGTTTCACGAAAACAAATTTAGAGAAAACAGAGTTGTGTTAATAAAATAACAGTCCCTTTAGACTTGGGTCATCTTGCAGATTTAATTTCAAGAGTGTTTTAGTGTAAACACATTTCTAAAGTTTCCTAATGCCAGCCAATATAGTCCTTTTGGGAGAAACCAAATGTGCCCAAATAAAATAGGGGGAAATTCCCCAGAGAAGTTCTCATAAAAGATAAACTATTGCAAATATATATATATATTTTTTACTATCCACTTTGGCCAGAGATTCAACAAAGATAGCTCAAGAAAGGAGGACAAGGATTAAACCATAGTACTTTCGATTAAAAGAGACTCAAATTGTTTAAAGTGATCTTTCCATCTTGACCAGGCAGTCAGCTGTGGTCTGTGCTCTTGGATATGTTGCTTGTGCTCCTACCAGCAAGGGACTGGTGTAAACAGCCTTCACCAACCCCAGCATGGGGGGCATTCCCAGTGTAGCTCCAGAGCCTTTCTGTGTATTCCCTATGTGGTGTCTTCAGAAAAAATAAGGGCTGGCCATTCCTCTCTATAAAGTAGGGACAGCCAGCTATTCACCAACTCTTAGGTTGAGATGCTCCATGTTTATCCAATTTTAACTCAGCAAACACTTATTGGACTCCTTTCATTTAGCAAATCTTTACTGTAGTCTTCTTTGCAACATGGCTGTAGAGATTAACCATGGTCTCCTTCCCTTAAAGATCTCATAATCTTCTGAAGGAGACACATCAGTAACCCAATAATCATCGTTCCTAAGTAACTCAGGTTGCTGGGAAGGCCAGAGAAAGGCAGGTCATTCATCTTGGTAGAAGGGAGCAGAGGGAGGTTTCTGAGAGAAGTATCCAGAGAAAGCCACATGGAGCTGACTCTAATACCCTGAATTGTAAATGAATTACTTAGAATCAGCCCTAAACCTTAGTTCCCAGTAGGAAATACTGGTCTGTCTTAGTGATGGATTGTAAGTCCAACAGAATAATGTGTCTGCATGTTACCTTACTGGTTTCCCATCCCCAATCCTGCTCCTTCCTCCTTTTAGTTCCGGGTGTTAGAAATTCAACTAAAGCAAGGTAGGCATGTCTGGTGTCAGGGTGCCATTTAAGAGCTTATGACTACACTGGTTGGGAGTCTACTTTCTTAGAGGAAATAATTTGTGTGGAGATTAAAGAGACAACACCACCTATTTTTGTATAATAATTAGCTCTTAGAAAGTATGTTAATGGGCATGACATTATTTGCCTAATACTTAACTCATCCTCTTAGTGACTAGAGCTAACCTTCATCAGGCAAAATTTTAGAGCCATAACTCAGTGTTATGGGTTGAATTGTGTCTGCCCAAAATTCATATGTTGAAATTCTTACCCCAGACTATGACTCTATTTGGAAATAGGGTCATTGCAGATGTAATTAGTTAAGATAAGGGCATCCCGGATGAGGGCAGGTTCCTAATCTGATTGCTGTTCTTATAAAAAGGTGAAATTCGGACACAAACACTCCTGGAAGGAAGGCAACATGAAGAGGCTCAGGGAGAAGGCAGCCATCTACAAGCCAAGGAGAGAGGTCAGGAACACATCCTTCCCCCACAGCCAGCAGAAGAAATCAACCTGGCCACACGCTGATTTTGGACTTCTGGCCTCCAGAACTGTGAGATAGCACATTTCTATTGTTTAAGCTCCCCAGTTGTGTGGCTATGTGGGGCAGCCCTAGTAAACCAGGACACCCCCCAAAATCTGGCATCTGGCTTTGAGTAGAGGGAACGGGTCTACTGAGGTGCCGCCTCATTCTGTCAGAGCTTCTCACTGTCCTCTGCACTGACAGGAGGGAACTTAAGTTTTTTTCCAAGAGATGCCAAGTATGAGTTATGAATTCAGTATGGCTTGGCAGGGGGACATTTTGTCTTTTAAAAATGGTATAGGAAGAGAGTAAGACCTCATAGATTAGCTTTCTTTTATTTTGTGGAATGTTGGACAGGAAAGAAAAAGAAAAAGGCCTCAGGGCACTTTAATAATACTTTTAACCAGCAGTGAAAAGAATTCACAAGTTATTGATGGGACATTTTTAAGGAGAGAAGGTACTTTTGTGGTTTTCTTTTTCAAATGACTGAAAACAAACAAACAAAAAACCCAAAACAAACAAACAAACCTCAAAACCAACCAACAACAAAAAACCCCCAAAACCCCAAAACAAAAGCCCTTCACTTTATTTTCTTGAAGATTTATTAGAACTGTCTGATCTTCATCTCAACTCCCTGACTTAGTTTTTAGTTTTTCTCTGAATTTCAACCCTTAATGATGAATATTCTTAATTCTGTTGCCCTTGAGGCACATCATTTGCTTTCCCTGATTTGCAAAAGGCATGTGTATTTGTCTAAGGGGCAGATTATAATATGATTCCACTTTTTATTTTATAATATGATCAGCTATTAGTATTAATAAAGTCTATGCATACAATAATTTGAATTTTGAATATTACCAAGTAGGAAGCAAGAGTCTAGAAAGAGTATGGACTTGAAATTAAAAAAAAACCTGAGTTTAAACGCAAACCCTGACGCTTCTAGCCTTGCAACTGTGAGCCGATCACATAACCTCACCGAACGTGTTCAAGGCTACAAGATAGCTATCTCCTCCAAATGTTTATACTGAGAATTAAAATTAGATAATGAGCATCAGATTATGTGGCATGATGCCCTCACATAGGTATATCCTAAAAAATAGCTACTGGGAGTTTGTTAAATTGAAAGCTCTGTCAGAGTAATAAGTGGATGTTATTTTCATTCCAGTTGTTCCGTTTTTTAAATAGCATGTTTTTTTCTTCCTCAAATTTGAAAGCCTCTTACAGTAAGTAAAAAGGGCCTAATCTGTAATCAGTTTTTCAAGGCACCTAGTTTTAGGATGTCATTTAATATTTATTGAGGGTTTACGGTGTACCAGAAAGTATTTAGTACCTATTATCTCATTTGGTCCTTATAAAAACCCGAGGAGGGAGACACTGTCATTACTCCCGTGAGGAAACTGAACCTCAGAGAATAACTCTAAGTGCAGAGGCCCCCTGGGAAGGGAAAGAACTAACTAGGAAGGGAGTTCAAACCAAGGTGGCACAGGGCTGAGACCAGGCTTTTAACCTCGGCACCAGTCTGCCTCCCTGTAGTGGAAAAATTATCCCAAGCACTACTCTCTCATTATCCAGAGGACAGCTTATGGATAAAATGTTTTTCATTGAGAGAGATAACTAGCGAAAGGGATTAGATTTATTATTACCACAGCATAAAGAATGAAAACTTCTCAGAGATCACTGCTGTCTTTAATCTCTTCTTGAAAGAAAAATCTTGGGAAAGGATAAATGAAAGTGAATGATGCCCAGCCTTGGGAGAGAAATGGTTTCCCACATCTGAGATGACTCACATCTTAACCTTTTTGCTCTAATTTTTCTCTTTGTACACATCCTGTGATTTACTCTCTGGATGATGGCTCTGTAGCAAATTCCCGGCCAACGTGCGCAGACATTATGCATTTCAGAAGACACATGCACTCTGCTTTTAAGTGGTCACTTTCCCCTGGCTTCCCATATTTCTTTTCCCCCAAGAATACGTTGTCTACCATGAAGTAGGTTAGGAAGCAGAACCACTTCACACAATAAAAATGGCAGGTTGATTTTGTAGAATTCTGCCATGTCTGTTACAAGCAATTGATCCCAGGCAACAGAGACTCTGGTAACCTCCTCCTGGGGACTACGGTGGTGTTTAGGTGATGCTGGTTTTGTAATGCAGCGTGGCGTGTTGTGTACATAGGTTGATCACTGCCCGACAATTAGGGACTTATTTCCTTGATTTTGTTTCATCAATCTGGTTCATTTTGCCTCAGACACATTTTTCTCCCTAAGATTATCTCCACAAACCCCAGTGCTGAGAAGAATGAATTCCAATAAAACCCAATAAATCTGACAGAAAAATGTGGAGTTAGAGATCCGCACAGACCATGAGGACTGTCGCATTAAAGGCTCCTGGGGACTTTTTTTATGACTTTTTTCCCCTCCCTCTAATGCTTGGTCTCTTGCTTCCATAAATTCTGCGGGCTGGCTTTTCATTAACTCAGAAAGCTGAAATAATTCTTTGTAAAGAATTCTTTAGTCACACATGATTCAAAAGTTCACCAGATCAAAGCCAGTCGGCTTTGTGGCGGACCCAACACCGTATATTTCATGTAAATGGTGTGGCTTGCTGCATTCTCAGCTGGAGTTGTTCCAATTTCACATCCCTTCTGCAGATAATGGGACCCTCTTATGCCGTCCCCAGCACAAGGGGCTTCTCTGTGTCCGATCATGTCTCCCTCAGGAGCTCATACAGATGCTGTCTGTACAGGCCAGTGAAATCATTCTGACATCCCCCTCAATATTATCTGAAATTTCATGAAGCATGGGAGTCGTTCTTGGCCCTAGGGGGTCTGGGGCAGTGGGATGGGGGAGGCGGGGAATGGAGCAGAGAAATGCTTCATTGTTCAAGCCTCCTCTGTCTCTCTGATTTTCCCTTTAGGAGGGTGGGATGTATTAAAGAGACCCAAAGGTGAGATTAAAGTAAACCAAGAACAACAAGAACAGACAGTCTTCCTTCTTGGGGATATTGCTCTCTTGTTCTCAGACTGTCTTATTGTCCTTGCATTTTTCATTTAAAATATATGGGCACAGGAGGAAATGATGTGTGAGAGATGTGGGAGAAAGAGCTTGACAGTCGGCCTGTAACAATAATAATGCTGGAATAATAGAGGGCCTTTCAAGGGGCTGACCACTTCCATGTGTACCCCCATCGTGGGCAGAGAGGCTCACAGCCATTTAGATATCGGCCACACACTCAGATGGAAGCAAGGATAGAGAGCCACAAGAACAGTAAATTCTTCATGATGCAGAACAGGGGAAGGGGCGTCCTGGCAGGTGAACTTCAGAGGCTCCTAGTGTCTCTTCACTGTGTACCTGTGGTACAGTATTGATGAACTGATAGCCATATAAGTTGGTTTCCAGACGGGACCTGAGGATGCATGAGCATGTGGTCTCATGCATGGTCCGTAGTGGCTGTGGTGTCTGAGAGAGTACTTCTGGGGCCTTGGAGGAGGCCCAGAGATGCAGGGCAAGCATAGGAAATGATGGAGAAGCAAGGGATGTGCCTGAGACAGGGAGAGGGAGAACTCAAGGAAGAGAGATGGGAAGTCAGCCAGTTGGTAGGAGGGTAAAACGGACACCCCCATCCTTCCCATCACAGTGTACGGAGTGGAACTGGCAGTCCTGTGTCCACTTGGTAGTCTGGGTAAATTCTTGGGGACTTCAGCAGTCTAGCTAACGTGGCCTTTCCGTGATATCATAAGATTCAAGCCCTAAAGAAAAAGTCAGGTTCTGGTCCATCTCTCCTTTGGTTTGCATTGCCCCTTCTGCCTTAGTTGTCACATCTCCATTATAGCATCATGGTAACTACACCTTAGCCTATTTCGTCAGCATGTTCATGAATATAATAATGTAGGGGAGTGATTCAAACTTGTAGACAAATGCTCTGTTCACCAACATGATAGAAATATTGACAATGAAGTTAGAAGAACAAAACCTGGTGTTCTATTACTCCAACAACAGTCCATACATCACAGAAGTTGAAAGTCAGCCTCCCCTCCTTCCTCCACAAGGAGCAAAGTATATTTTCAAAGGAAGCATCTGGTTAAATATTAAATAGAAGAGTCATTCTTCTGAGGTCTTGCATTGCCAGCACTTAGGTAGCAGTTAAGTAAGATGGCCGTTGGCTTTGACAGCCATGCATTTATGATGCTGTATAAATAATAACTGACAGCAACTCCACGGTACTCTTTCCACCAGGCTCGCCTCTTTGCACTTTCTTTAGTGGTTTATGCGCACACACATGTGTGTGTGCGCGCACACACACACACACATGCGCACATACACAACGTGCACTTTGCCCGACTATCATAATAGCTATTGTCTTCTCCCCTCCCACTTCTTTCAACAGATGTGTCCATTTTTAGTTAATGCAAAGGAAATGGCAGCTCTTAAAGGTAGCCTTTTGCAGTGGGAAAGAGCTACATTAACTGTGAAAACCTTTTAGTTGCACAATTTTTATCTTCAGACTCCCCTCCCCAGACATTCCTTCCCCAGGTCTGCATTTCCCTTTAAGCTTACTGGCTGTCTTTAAGCTTAGGGGCTGCAAAGGAGCAGTGCACAGTGGCAGCTGAGAGGCTTGAGCTCCAGGTTCCTGGGCCAGGGAATAGCAGCAGGGAAAGCCTCTGACAAAGTTTTGTTCATGTGTTCAAAAACGTTTTATGGAAAAGTTTGTCGTGCCAACCTGTGCTCAAAATGCTAATGGTATTTGTCTAGGCCATTGGCCAAATAAAAACAGATTCACACATTTGAAGTAGAAGGACACTTGAAATAATAACTTACATACTCAGAGTATCTCAAAATGTGATTAGCAAGTGTGCTCATGAGACTATGAGATCCACAGGGCCACTGTGGGGAGAAGCTTCAGCCATAAACTGACCTCAGCAGGAGAAAACTTGCATGTTGGCAGTGTGGGAAAATCTCCCATTAGAATTTTCACTGGAGTCACTGTGAGAGAATCCACAGAGGGGCAATCTCAGGTGTTTGGAATGTGGGAAGAACTCCAGGCAATTGAGAATGCCAGCTCATCATCCCAACATCAGGAGGAGCAGAGAAGGCCCAAGGATGTAACTCATGTGGGAAAGATTCTGGAAAGTGATCACACTGAATCCACCTGGTATCTAAGGACTCACACTTTAGCCAGCAAATGCATCTTACAGGCCTTATTCAACAGAGTATGTCACCAGAAACACAAATGTCCCTCCCTTCCACCCTGTCCTGGTGTCCAAGTATTAAGAATACACAAAATAATGTGAGGATTCTAAAACACCCTCTGGAAACTCATAAATGCAGGAAAACCTGCCATTAGCCCACGTTGTAGAATGTCAATTCCATAAGGGCTCAAGGACTTAAGGAAAAGTCTGATGACAGTCTTTCCACACTACACTTCTCCTCATTTCTGAGAAAAAACCTTCTATGTCCTACGAAAGCCTGCTCCTGGCAAAGGTGAGCAGAAGGCCTGTTTCTTTTGTGAATGCACTTGATTTTTACATTAGGAAACTTTGCAGTATTTCTATACTCCTCCAAGTGGAACTGAGAATCACTAAACAGATAGGATCTTCATAAACATTTTGAGCACCAACTATGTGCAGTGATAAATTCTGGGGGATATGAAAGTTTTCAAGACAGATAATGTCTGTGCCTTTCTCTGTTGAGCAATCCAGCAATGGAGATACACTCCATCGGACAACCTACCAACACCTGAATATGAGTTTTTGCTCTTTAGCATTTTCTTTGAGTTCTAGCAGGAGATAAAGCCTTCTCCCAACTAGTCAAAGCTTGTTCTACCCTCATGTCTAACCAACCCACAGATCACAGTGGTTCCCAAATTTGGCTTTCATTGGAATCACCTAGGAGGTTTAAAACATGTTGACCCTCACCTTCCTGAGGTGTTGATGTAATTAGTCTAAGGTGTGACTTGTGAATGGGGAGTGCCTCAGTTAGTGTTGGAGTCGATGTGTAGGGATGAGAATCTTGGAGGACATCTTAAAATTCTGCCTACCATAATGGTAACTCTTAGAAAGACAATTTGTGTCCAGTAAGTTGCTAGAGGTCAGGGCCAGGGTCAACCAGTAGATGAATGTTTTGAAACGATTATCATTTTAGCAGTGACCATAAACATCTACAGATGATGGACCTTGTGGCTAATTGAGCAAGCTGGGGAGAATAGACTCATGTTTATCCCAGGCTTTACAGGTAACAAAGACTTCTCTAGAGTTGGCTTAGATGTGTGAATGCTGGGCTTCTTGTGGATGGGGGTAGGAGATCTCAAAGGTGCCTCAGGGATGGCTGACACGTGGGGAGGGTTTGAATACCAGCGGTTAAACAGGCAGGGCTTTGCCCTCCTCCTTGGTGCTCAGACTGGAACAGCTGTGCTTTGATGTGTTTTGGGTATTGGACTAGAATGCACATGACTTCTGGAAGAACATTTCTTCCTGAAATGGTCTTCAGGGGGCCTTGTGGGGCAGGTGGGACGGCTGTTAATTTTTTGGTCTTGCCAGTGAGGAAACAGGTTCCCTGAAGTTTCACAATGTCCTCAGTATCCATTTAGCCAGAGATGCTTCAGTCTGCTCGGAATATATTGGCACTTGCAGCCCTGAAATAGCTTGCAGAGCCCACTTACAAGCCATGTGAAAAAAACAGCTTTTTTTTTTTTTTTGCTCTAGAGCAATCTAATTTTGACCCTCAAATACTATACTCCAGGTTGATTATTTCTTTTTTTTTTTAAAGATTTTGTTTATTTATTTGAGAGAGAGAGAATGAGAGAGAGCACACATGAGAGGGGGGAGGGTCAGAGGGAGAAGCAGACTCCCTGCCGAGCAGGGAGCCCGATGCGGGACTCGATCCAGGGACTCCAGGATCATGACCTGAGCCGAAGGCAGTCACTTAACCAACTGAGCCACCCAGGCGCCCCTGATTATTTCTTTTAAATAAAGCACTCATCTTCTTGGACTTTTCCCACAAATCATACTATGCAATCACGAAGGAGATTCAAAAATGATGTGCTAAGCATTGAATGCAATTGGAAAGGAATTTCTCACACAGACAGATAACTGATTGTGTGTGTGTGTGTGTGTATGTTGGGGAAAAGGGGGAGAGAGGCTTCACTCAAATAAGTCCAGGTCTCATATAGTAATCTGCTATGAAGGGGATGAGACTTATTTGGATGCATATACTTTTTTGGTATATATTTTTTTAGAAAAAAAAAGTTACCTAATTTTACCATATTTAGATTTTGATAGATTCAATAAAGACCTTTGAAATCATTGGAAACATGACAAAGAGGAAATGGAAAATCCTCTGAGTTCATGGCATGTTATCAACCAAAATATTAAAGTTGTGCGTTGCTAAGCTTTCAGACTTTTCTCTTGCTTTTGGAAAGGGATGGGTTTTCCTCCTGGCTGCAGGATTTTTGCAGCATTAGTGAGGCTGGCCAGTGTTGCAGGAAGAACTCTGCTGTCTCTAGGAACAGCATTAGCAGCGAGAAGTCGGCAAAGTAGTTGATTTGCGGGGTATTTCCTAGAGAGAAAATCACGCTCATCTGTCTTTTCTTCCTTTGAAGTGTCTCTCGTGTGGTCTCAAAGTGGGGGGGGCTCTGAGAAGGAGGGGTCGCTGTGGGGAGGAAGGGAAGTCAGGCCGGGGAAATGTATCTGGGAAGAGCAGCCCTGGCTGCCTCTCTCAACCGCTCTTCCCCTTGCCGCAGACACACAGACACATGCGCATTAGCGGTCAGGTTAGCTGCAATATTCGCAGCACATTTGCTGGGGTTCAATTGATCGCTTCAAGCAAGAGATAGCGTCAGCACGGATGTGGTGTGGAGAGGCCTGGCGCTTGGGGGTTTCCGCTCTCACACATCATCAAGCCCCATTTTGAAATGGTTTGAATTAATGACACTTATTCAGACAAAGTAGATAAATGGAAATATTAGACAAGGCTTTTCACCTACTTTGCGCAACATTTCCCGTTACCTTGAGTGCTGGAAACTCTCCACGGTCTTGCTCAGCTTGAATAGGAGCTGCATGAGCTCACACCCCACACCACCCGAAGCAGGACGTGCCTCTGCCCATGTAGGGAGGGTTACAGTCAAGGGGGTCCACTCTGTTGGGGCCGATGGGACCCAACACGGAGAACATGCTGGGGACCTAAGTTCCTATTGTCCAGGATCAGGGCTACCCCTTACAGGCCGCCATTCATCTTGTACATTTTTATAATGATTGTGACAGTTTCCTGGCAGTTGGTAGAAAAGTGTCTTGAGCAAGGGCACCTTTGACAAACTTGCACAAAGTGGCTTTTGAGGCTGGTGGCAGGGCTGCCAGGCATCACCAGGCAAACAAGGGCTTTGGAGTCAGAGCCCGGCTCAAATCCTCGCTCTGTCATTTCCTGCTTGTATGACTTTGCATGAGCCACTTAAACACTTGGAGCTCTGGTTTCACCATCTGTAACCATGGATTTGATGTGAGGCTCAAATGAGGTGAGCTGGGAAAATGCTTATCACGCTAAGAATCGTGTGAGCTCATGGTAGGTGCTCACAAATCATCAGGACTTTGCCTTCCTGTTCCACTCTCTACTTCTTTACTAGATAAAGTAAATCACGCACCATGTGACCCTACAGGGGCACCAAAGCCCTAAGGCTTAAACTTGACTTGGCAGGACACGTTCATTTGTAGGGCTTGAGTTCGACATTCTGCAAAGCCATCCTTTAGCTGGGCCCGGGGTTTCGTTTCCAGGGAAGCAGCCAGCTTCCTTTTCCTGATGGAATATTAAAGTTATCCCATTATGCCCTCTTTATTTTAGAACCCTGTGGAGGTGTGGATGTGGGGGTGTAAAGGGGAGGTAAAGGCCTACAGATGAGTTGGTGAATCTTGCTCTGTCTGCTCCTAGGACTTGCTCTGGGAAACTGCTTTGGGTTTCTGTTTATCTCCAATCTCTTGCCCCCCCCCCCTTCTTTTTTTAGAGAGAAAGAGAGAGAATGCAAGTGGGGTGGGGAGGGGCAGAAGGAGAGAGAGAGAATTCCAAGCAGACTCCATGCCCAGCGTGGAGCCCGATGTGGGGCTCCATCCCATGACCCTGAGATTATGACCTGAAATATATGCCCTGAGACGAAATCAAGAGTCCAATGCTAACTGACTGAGCCACCGAGGCGCCCCCTCTCTTGCCTTTTTATGGACATGAGGAATCAGAGTAGAGCGTGATCTGGAGTCAGACTGCCTGGGTCCCATTCCAGGCTTTGTGTACTCACTGGCTTTGTGACCTTGGGCAAGTTACTTAACCACTCTGTGCTTCAGTTTCCACATCTGTTAAATAAGGGTAATAATAGAATACCCACCCCATAGGGTGGGTTGCAACAATTACATGAGAAGGACTTAGTTTAGCAAGTATTCAATGTATGTTGACATCTTTTATTTATGATCTATTACATCATGTCACCTTCTATGTGATTTTAAGATGCATTCAACGGATTTTACATGCAAACTGATGTTTTTATGACACCAGCAGATTATGCATTTGGTTCTTGCACCCATTGTTGGGACAGTGAATAAACCAGTCTGCTAGGCTTGGGTTCCCCAAGACCCCCTCTGTTTCCCATGTCAATTGAATCTTTGGCTGACTTTCTTGAGACTCAACTCTAAAACTCCTTTACAGATTGAGGGATTTTCATTCTGAAAATATTATTTTCACTTTCCTTTCCAAAGGGGGTTTACTCTTCTCTAATGGGACAATCCAAGTTCTTTTTCAGATTACATGTTTTTAGTGTAACTGTTCTAAAGGGGAAAATATATGGTTAGATGAAAGAGCTCAGTTCAAGTTCCGTGTGTGTTGGTAGAGGTTTTCAAATGCAAATATTTGATAAAAATATGTGGTTTTGTTTGTTTATGTATATCTATATATTAGAAATGTTAACTTGAACTGAACCGTTTAACATGCTTAATCTGAGGCAGATGGAATGGTCAGTGAATTATTTTTGTAAACCACTTCTGTTGGCATTCAGAGCTTCCTTTCATATTGATTCCATTCTGGCCGGCCACTCGAGGCTTCACCAGAATAAGCTGGTGCCAGACTCCACTTCAATGACATATGCGTTCATTCCCCTGAAATCCAACACAACTGCAAATTTCTTCAGCCCATAGAACCACTTTTGTAACTAATTAGACCAGACAGGGTGCTGCGGAGAAACCCCGGACACAGCATTGCATCCTGATAGATACTCATACAGGCCAGCCCCTTCACAAAGTGAACAACTGCCCAAATAATTATTTCCTGCTGTGGACTCCTTTTTTTTTTAATGCTTTGTTTGTGAAGTCCTATTTTCCTTCTTACTTTCCTGTTGACTGCAGTTAAATTGAATTTGGGCCAACCCATCTCACACTGGGTCAGCAAAAATGCTTCACTTTGTGGAGGAAAGGGGTTAACCCTTTGAACACTGCCTTTCTTATGGGCCCGGGACCCCATCTCTGATTAACTCTTATTCCAGTAGTAGAGCAGGAGGACAGGGAGGGCTGCACTGATCTGGGGGGAAAATGTGGAAGGTGATAGAAACAGGTTATGTTATATTAGGATCATGACCGTTTTTGGTAAAGAGAGTTCATGTCACTTTTCCTATTGCCATGAAGAATATGGAATTATGAGAAAGCAGGGAAGACAGTATGCCCAGGCTCATAAGTACAAGGAAGGAGGATACTTTCAACCAAAAGCCTTCTCTAGAAACATGGCATAAATTTGAAGGGAAGGGCAGACTGTTAAATAAAATTTAGAAAAATTGGGGTAATCACCCCTGAGTAACAAAAATAATAGAGGGTCTGAAAAAAAAATTAATAGAGGGCCTGAATTAAAAAGTGTGTGTTTGGTTGGGGGTAGGGTGACTTTAATTCATATCATATCTTAGAGCAGTCCATGGTGGGAGTACCTGTCTCATTTGTGGTTTTTCGCCGTTTGGATTCAGAGGTGCTGTGTTGTGTGATCGGATAGCAGGGTCTGTTGAGAGGTGCGAGATCCTGAGGAAAGAGAACCAGCTGTGAGACATATTCTGGCCAACATCAGCAAGTGTGATTTTGTCAGCATGTTGTGGCGACCTGTCCTCCATTGTGTGAAAACTGTCCCCATCCGGTGAGAGTTTATGGAACTTGCTGGAAGCAGAGATGGTGTCAGAGGCTGCATTTGCCTGTCAATCTGGGAACTGTAGCTTGTTTCTGCAGGTGGAATGTCTGGGTCAAAGCATTTTCCTGGTTGATGGAGAGACTCAACTTTTCCTGCTTAAATATTTTATGAAATTCTACTTCCACCTGCACTATATGAGTGTAACTGTTTCCCCAGCATCCCCCCCCGCCACAAAGAGCATGTACTCAGACTTTTACATTTTGCCAATATATGTCTAAACTGTGGTATTTCACTTATGTTTTAATGTGCCTTTCTCTTATGAGTGAGCAAGCATCTGTCCCTATGTTCAAGAGCCATATGTAATGTTTTTTCCTTTGTATCCTTTGGTAAATTTTCTATTGGCTGTTGGTTTTTTCCCTTTGTATTTACAAAAGCTTTTAAAACCTATCTCATAAATATATAAGGATATTAATTCTTGATTTATTATGTAAGTTGCAAATGTTTCCTCAATTTGTTGTCAAACTTTTGACTTTGCTTATAGCACTTTTGCTATGCAAAGATTTTTTTTCTTAATTTTATATGGCAGAATTTGTCCATTCTATTTTATGGGTTCTGGATGGTAAGTCACATTTTAAAACCTTTTAAAGTTAAATTTAAAATTTTTCCTATTTTTCTATATAAATATGAAATAGTAAAGAAAGGTAAAAGAAATAGAGCAAATAAGAATAATAAAAGACTGTATTGTTCAACCACATGCAAATAATTTTGACAGCAGATGAAATGGAAAATTTTCCAGGAAAATATAATTTTCCAAAACCGACCCAAGAAGAGAAAGAAAATCCAAACCAATCAGTTCCGATAGAGAAAGTTGTCAAAGAGTAATCCACCACAAAAGCACCATGCCTGGATGGTTTCACTGGGCAATTCTACCACATCTTTAAATAAAGTTAAATAATTTATTTAATATTATTTAAATAATCTTTAAATAATTCCATAGCATAGAAAAAGTATAGAGCATAGAAAAAGAAGAAAAACTTCCAATTTTGTTTGACAAAATACATTATGTTGATACCAAAACGCTTAAAAGATTACAAAAAATAGTTAAAGAGTAATTTTTCCTATGAATATTTATTCTAGAATCTTAAATTAAATATGAAGAAACATGATTCAATGGCACATTAAAACAATAATGTATTATATTTAGGTAGGTACTCTAGGAATGCAAGGCTGGTTCAATATTAAGAAATTTTCAAATCAATTCATTGTATTAATGTAAGAAAAATAATTTTTTATAAAAATTATTTTAATAGATGCTGAGAAAATCATTTGACATAATCCCATGTCCATTCTTAATGAAACACTCAATAAATTAATAACAGATACTTCATTGACATATATCTCAAACCCAAAAGCTAGTACCATACTTAATGCTAAGAGCATTCTCACAAAATTCAAGAATATTATATAGATACTGCTATTATTTATCATTGTACTGGAGGTGCACACTGATAGACTCATATAAGAAAGATTATAGCTACGAAAACTAGAAAGGAGGAAATGCAACTATCACTATTTGTGGAAGATATTATTATAAATCTGTTGAATCCAAGAGCATACCTGAAAAACCACCAAAAGTGAGAAAATTTAGTAATATATCAGGGTACAAAGTTAACAAAGAGAAATAAATAGCTTTCAAAGTTAGAAAGTATAATAAAAAAAATCACATGTTTAATAGTAATAAAATAGATAAAATATTTAGGAGTAAACTTCATAAGGATTAAAAAACTATAGGAAGAAAACTTCAAAATCACTTCTGAAGAGCATGCATGTGCACACATATACACACAAACAAATCGGGGGACATACCAATTCTCGGATGGGAAGAATACTATAAATATGTCAATTTTCGCTAATTATAAATTTAACATGATCATAACAAAAAATAACCTATAGGACTTTAAAAAAATAGCTGAGGTAATTCTCAATCAAGAAGAGCAGGAAACTTCCAGTTATAAAATAAATAACTCACAGAGATTTAAAGTACAGCCAATAATATTGTAATAACATTGTATGATGATAGATGGTAACTACACTTACCATGATGAGCATGAGTCATGTATAGAACTGTTGAATCACTATGTTGTATACCTGAAACTAATATAACACTGTATGTCAACGATAATTTAATAATAAAAATGTTTTATAAGAGAACAGGAAGATTCTGAAAAAAATAGAGTAGTGGGGGAAGTCATCCTATAGATATTAAATTACAACTACTTAGAAATAGTGCCGATGTGGTAGTGATGCATGAAAACACTCAGACAGATCAGTGGAATACACCAAAAAGTCCAAAAATAAGCCTCAATAGATAGGAATCTAATATATGGGAAATCAGTGGAGGAAGTCTGTGCTACTCTATAAGTGGTATTAGAACAGATCATAAAATCATAGCCAATCGGAAAGAGATAAAGCTATCTCTGTACCTCATGACATATGCCAGGGTAACTTCCAAATGGATCAAAATTTAAATCTAAAAAAATTAGCACATAACTGGTATTGCGTTTTTACTCAATACTACGTGTATTATGAACCTAATGCCATGTCAGCAAACATACGTCTGCCATTTCTTTTTAATAGTTGTATAGTACACCACTTAACAAAATAGCATCATTTGTTAAACTAAACTGCTATTTATAGAAATTCTAGAGTGTTTCCAGTTTTTTGCTTTTATAAGCAAAGCTGATATAACCATTTAGCAGTGTGGTAGGGATTATTTATCAGAACAGCAAAGCAAATTTCTAAAAATTGAGGTCAGCTATTGTATTCATTTCCTGTAGCTGCTGTAAAAATTGACCACAAACTTGATGGCTTAAAATGACAGAAATGTATTCTTTCACAGATCTAGAGGCCAGAAGTCCAAAATCAGCATCCCTGGGCTCAAGTCAAGGTGTCAGCAGAGCTGCGCTCCCTCTGGAGGCTGTAGTTTTTTCCTTTTCTCTCCCAGCTTCTGGTGGATTCTGGCATGGGCTTGTGGCCATACCATTCCAATCTCTACCTCTGTAGTCACATTGCCTTCTCTTCTGTGGTCAGATCTCCCTCTGCCTGTCTCTGAAGTATACATGCAATTATATTTAGGGACCATCTGGAAAATCTGGGAGAATAATCCCATCTGCAGATTCCTTTTTTTTTTTTTTTTCATATAAGGTAATACAGGTTCTAGGGATTAGGACTCACACTTTTTTTTTTTTAAAGGGAGGGGGCGTTATTCATGTTCTTGGAAGTTTGTAGATTGTTCCAACCCTGGAGAAATTTTTAGCAATGTTAATTTCTATGCCGATTCTAGGTTCTTGCCAAATGACTGGGCTCTTCCTTTCTCCTTCTCCCTCCTCCCAGTGTCCTTGCCCCAAGCCTCCCAAGCTCCTGCTCGTCTAGGAGGCAGGGCAGCTGGAGGCTGTCTTGGTCTTACTCCTAGGCCACCTGCTCATCCCTGAGGGCGATTTTTCCAAGGGCTCATCATAATGTCATGTTTATCTCTTCCTTAAGAGGATTTCTTTTTGGTATTAGACAACATTTCCTCCCGGCTCCCATTGGTATGTAGCTATTCATTTTATAATCATCACTTTGCTAAATGCTCCATGCTAATGGTTCATTCTTGCAATTTCTAGCTAAACAACAGTATTATCTGCAATAACAATAGCACCTTCAGGTCTTGGCAACTTTAACAGAAAGGAAAGATAAACTTTTTTTTCTTTTTTTTGCAAATCATATGTCCCCTGCTCCCCAAAAAGTCTCAAGCCACTGGCTTTGTCTTTCATGCCAGGTGGTCCTTCTCTACTTACCTGTGCTCTTTTTTGGCCTCAGCAAAGAGAGAAACCAGAGAGCCCCCTGACCCTCCAGGGCTGAGTGCTTTGCTGGAAATCTTGCTGATCATGCTGTGGGTGCCGGGATCTGCCGATCAACTTCCTGCTCACTCATGTTCTGTCTTGGCAGCCTTCAGGTTTGTCAGCAGGGAAGTTTGTTTACAAATTCTGAGAATAAGCAAGCAGGAAATTCAGTGGCAAGTCCATTCCCAGATATTGTACTGCAGCATGCAGTACGTGCCCAGGTCACCCTGCTTTTCTGTGCAAGCCCCTCCAGCATCTGTGTAGAAACTTCCTTTATTTCTTCATTTTGGGGTTCAGTGGGCTCCAATGTAAAGAAGATGGGACTTGCATGAACCAGGCAGGGATTCATATCCTGGATCTTCCACTGGCAGATATAATCATTTTGTCCAAATTATATGTTGTGATTCATTCTCAGGTTCCCAGTTAGTGAAATGGGCCCGATGAAATCATGTCCAAGGTTGTCCTGAGGATTCAATGAAACAAAGTATGTCATGTGCCTAGCACAATTCCTGACACACGGGGGCTTTAACATATACTCCCCTTTTTACTCATGCTCAGACTTCAGCCCTGTTTTTCACTCTGCATTTTCCCCCATGAAGTTCAAGTTCCCTTCTTAATCTATACTTAGATAGCCACAGTCTGCAGTAATAATTAAGGTAACTGATATTTCCATTTATTAAGCCAGATACTGTACTGAGTACCTTATGTGCATTTTCTCATTTAGTCCAAACTTTTTTAAAAAAATCAAAGAAACATTTGAACCCTCATTTGTATTCCTTTCCAGTCTCACCCGCCTCCATCAAACACAAGTTTAAAATTGATGAAATTTTTTTCTGGCCCATTTTTTATAACTTTACTACATTTCTATAGACACTATGTATATAGTAGACAAAACAGTGTTGTTTTCTGTGTTTACACAAATGGTACTATACTGTACTTTCTCTTCTCCAACCTGGTCTTTGGAATCAACAGTGTATTTTAGCTTTAGTCCATGAATTTTAACCAGTGTAATAGCTTATTGAATAAAAACACCACTATTTATCTATACATTCCTCTATTAATGGACAATTAGTTTGTTTTCAAATTTATAAGCAATTCTGCAATGACTATTCTTGTATATGTCTCCTTGTTCTCAAATTATTATTATTATTATTATTATTTAAATTTATTTATTCGACAGAGAGAGAGAAGCGAGAGAGGGAATACAAGCAGGGGGAGTGGGAGCGGGAGAAGCAGGCTTCCCGCTGAGCAGGGAGCCCGATGCGGGGCTCGATCCCAGGACCCTGGGATCATGACCTGAGCCGAAGGCAGCCGCTTAACGACTGAGCCACCCAGGCGCCCCTCAAATTATTTTTTTTTTTTTTTTTTTTATTTTTATTTTTATTTTTTTTTTTTAAAGATTTTATTTATTTATTTGACAGAGAGAGACACAGCGAGAGAGGGAACACAAGCAGGGGGAGTGGGAGAGGGAGAAGCAGGCTCCCCGCAGAGCAGGGAGCCCGATGCGGGACTCGATCCCAGGACCCTGGGATCATGACCTGAGCTGAAGGCAGTCGCTTAACCAACTGAGCCACCCAGGCACCCTCAAATTATTTTTTTAAGACAAATCCCTAACAGTCGAACTCTTTGCCACATTTTAAAGACTTCTGTTATCTACCATCAAATGTTAGTCCATGTCTAGCACCATCGTCTGTGCTTTCCCTGGCGGGGGCTGAGAATATCCATTTCTCCAGAGCATCCCTAACGTTATGTATTCGGACTCATTTAAAGTTTTGCTGCTCTGATAAAAGCAAAAGCAAAACAGAAAGCCATTGTCTCACAGATTTAATGCTCATGTCTTTGATGAGTGGTGACACTGGAGATCTTTCCAAATACGTATTGGACATTTGTTGTTTGCATTTTGTGAATTTTCTATTTTTTTTTTTCCTATTCTTGTCTGGCCTATTATCATTATCTTCCATTTATTTTGCAAATTTGGTGCCCAGTCTGCCATTTATCTTTTGGCTTTGGGGTGATTTTTATTCTGCAAAACTTTAAACTTCTTATACAGTCAAGTGGTCAAGCTATCAACATTTTCAGTGGAATCTTTTCTATTTTTTAAATTATTGATTGATGTTCAATTAAACTTTACAATTACACCTGCTATGTGAATGACCCCAAGGGTTACAAATTATAGTTATGATTTCAGGGGGAAACTGTAATTTAGTTGTGGGACAAGATACTCATAAAACCATAGTCAATAATACAAGTTGTCTATGGTGAATGTCAAATATTTGGCACACAAAAAAGTGACTTCACTTTGCCTGCCAGGAAGCTGAGGGCAAAGAGCACTGAATCACAGTGACTCTGTTAGCGTAGGTGACTCACAGAAATGCAGAATATTAGGGCTGGAATCGTCCTGAGAGCCATCTTATCCAAAATAAAGATATACATCTTTTGGAGTTGACTGACTTCCCAACAAGATGTCCGGCCAGCAAACCCAGCAGCAGTGCCAGCCCCCAACCCGTGTTCCCCTGAGTGCTCTCCAAAGTGCCCAAGACCATGCCCTCTCCTGGCTCTTCCCACTGTGTCCCCAGCCTTGGAGCAGCTTCCATGTGAACCACCACAGTCCCCATGGTTCCCAACTGACTGCTGTGAGTGGGGCCGACAAGTGCTCTCGCTGCTGCCCCAGCTCTGGGCCCTACGAACCACAGAGGAGCAGCACTAAGGAGGTCAAGGCTGAAGGATCTGTCCCAGCCTGGTGCTTCCCTGCACTCTTTTCTCCACTGGAGGGTGCTGACGGGGTCTTGGGTTGGTGGGGTGAGTTTTCAGGGCAGAACTTTGTTGTATCTGAAAACTCCGTATTCATCGTGAATCCTGATTTCTTCTGTTTTTGTTTCCTGCAAGTCATATGGCATCTCATCATTGTCAGATTATTTGCCCACCGTACAAGCCTCTAAAGACAAGGACCCCAGGGTTCTCCTCTTTAAGGGAAACAGCAGAACCAGTTGGGTCATACCAAGGAGGCCTTCTTCTTCTTCTGTTTTTTTTTTTTTTATTTTGAAATAATTATAGACTGACAATAAATTGTAATAATAGAACAGAAATGTCTAGTGTACCCATCACCCATCTTTCTCCAATGATGCCCTCTTATGTAACAGAGCATTATGAAGCAAGGAAGTTGGCTCAAAACCATCAACTAGACTATAAATCTTATCATATTTCACCAGTTTTTACATGAACACTTTTTTTTGCTTTTTTTAATTCTTGTATAATTAACATACAGTGTTATATTAGCTTAAAGTGTGCAACATATTGATTTAACATTTCCATGCATTACTCAGTGCTCACCGTGATAAGCATAGTCACCACCTATCACTACACAGCGTTATTACAATATTGTTGACCATACCTCCTATGCTGTACTTTTCATCTCCATGACTTATTTATTTTATAACTAGAAGTTTGTACCTCTTAACCTCCTTGATCTATTTCACCCATTGTCCCATCCATCTTCCTTCTGGCAACCACTACTTTGTCCTCTCTATTTGAGAGCACATGCACACATTTTGTGGTATGTCTGTGTATGTAATTCTATGATATTATATAGTTTGTATAGATTCATACACCCTCTACCACATCAAGTTCCAGGACTGTTCTGTCACCACAAAGGAGCCACCCTTTGTAGCCATAGCCTCCTTCACTCTTCTATCCACAGACAACCACTTACCTAGGCTCTATCTCTACAACATTGTCACTTCAAAAATGTTGTGTCAATGGAATCAAATGGAATCATACACTTGTATAACTTCTTGGAATTGGCTTATTTTCACACCGTATAATGCCCTTGAGATCTATCCAAATTGCTGCATGTATCAATAGTTTGTTTCTTTTCATTGCTGAATACTATTCCACGATGTGGATGCTCTACAATTTGTATTACCATTCACCTGTTGAAGGACATTGGGTTGTTTATAGGTTTGGGATATTACAAAAAAAGCTGCTCAAGTCATGTAACTGGTTGGACAAATTAAATATATAACA
Organism: Neomonachus schauinslandi; assembly: GCF_002201575.2. Taxonomy (NCBI): domain Eukaryota; kingdom Metazoa; phylum Chordata; class Mammalia; order Carnivora; family Phocidae; genus Neomonachus; species Neomonachus schauinslandi. The sequence goes on from NC_058414.1 coordinate 62,906,955, forward strand.
GTCATAGAGGTATTCTAAAGAAATGAGCTCTCTTAATCTTTGTCAATAGAAAAATATACACATTTCTAGAGGAGTTCTTTCCGACCTGTATACTTCAGGGGTTTCTTAAAGGGGTGTCTTGGCAAATGCCCATTTCCAGGTCACTCTTCTGATATCTACCAGTGATTTTCAGACTTATGTTTGGGAAGACCAAGGCTGGTGCTCTGCCATTAGAGGTCACCTTTCTGAAAATACTAGCAGTCAAAACTTGTCATTTACTATTTGCATTCTCACTTTGGGGCCATTGTACATTTTCACCTTATTTCTTTGCCTCCCAACCATTTATTACTCTGACTTCACGATCCTTATGGATTTGTTCCCATGTTTGTTGACTGCCCCTTCCACAAGAGCTGGACTTTGCTTTGTTCTCTGCTGTCCCCCAGTTTATAGCTTGAGGACCAGGCACAGAGCAAGTATATAATAAATGTTTATGAATGAATTATGTCTTTGACACGTAAAGGAGACTTTAGAAACTCTTCCCAAAAACCTAGATTGAAGTAAATATAAGTAAAACCCACCAAATAAGTACAGTGAAGGAAAATTATTCCAGGGTTTGGATTTAGGAAGCCCAAGTTGGAATCTCAGCTCTGCCCCTTACTGGCTCTGAATCTATAGGCAAATGGTTTAACATCTTTGCTAAGTTTTTTCATTTGCAACACCATCGTCCTCACAGGATAATTGTGAAAATTGTGAAGCTTGAGTAAGACAATTTGTGTGAACACCCTTTCTAAGATACTAAAATGCTGTATAAATCTAAGGGATTCTCCCCAATGCCGTAGTTATTATCTCTTCCTTCTCTCTCTTCTTCTCTTCTCCCTCCTCCTCTCCCATCATTGATCTCATCATTGCCACCATCATGGCCTTTTCTCTCCTGGAAGCATTGAAAGCATCCAGGCAACAGCAAATATGCAATCATGACATTCGTGTGACATTCCATCCAGTAGAGGGCAATAGTTCCTATCAGCTAAGTCCAATGTCTTAAAACATCAAGTTGAAGTTCAATCATGGTAACATATAATCATTTCTATTTATTGTTACAGGAAACACACACGTCCATACTAGTAATCCTTCCATTCAGCGATCTCCGGTATTCTTGTTTGATACATTGCCTTGTAGCCCAAGCTTCTTTTGGATGTGTCTGGCTGCCATGAAAGTTATCTTTAAAAAAAAAAAAAAAGGATACATTCTCTCTCTTCCTGGTTGACTGGGCAAAATGCAGAACAAATTGTATCTTAGAAACGATAACACAGGCATGCTTCTCTTTTGATTATTTATATCCTTGGCATTGATATTATAAGATAGGATAATTGTTTTGCTGGATTAGGTCATCTGAGAATCCTCCCACTCCTTAAGTGGGAATTCTCCCACCTGTATTCTCTGTTTGCTGACTTTCACTATATGTATTTCATATAAGGATTGGTGGGGAGGGTTCTTCAAAGAAACTGATCTCTGGAGTCTATCTGGTATGTCTAGGAACTCCCTCCCATAGTGCCTACCAGTAGCCATATCATTGGTGCAGGGACAGATAGGCTGGGAAGTTGCTGAGGGGCTTCAATGCAGAGAGTGAGTACAGTTGGGTCTTTGATATACTGCTTTAATTTACTGCCAGGGGAATCACATTAGAGTAAGGCAGGGTAGCCTCCTCTGGGAAGCAGAAAGAGAGAGAGATACACAAGGTAGCTTAGTTCTTTTCAGTTAATGAGAACTAGTGAGTATAGTTGGGGATAGATCTGGAATACCATTTCTTTTTTATGGAACTCTATTAATCTTTGAATCATACCAACCCTTTTTATTAAGGAAGACACTGAGATATTTAAGTAAGATGGTTTATACATTTGAGTATCATTCATTCGTTCAATTCATTCATTCATTTAATGTCAATGGAAGGCCTACTGTATGCCAGGAATTGGAGATTCAAAAGGAAATAAGATCACGACCCTTTTTTTTTTTTTTAAAGTAGTTCCTGGTCTCTGGGGGAGGCTAATATAAACCATTAATGACCCTACAGAGGGGTAAGTGCTGCAACTGAGCTAAGGGTGCAGGACCAGGAGAGCACAGTGAAGGTGGTGATTGGCTGTGTCAGCAGGAGGTTTCTCAGGAGGTAGAACTGTGTCTGTGTGCAATGTGACTTGTTTCAGGAGGTGTATTTTTCATCTTATTTCACCCTCTAAGCAAACCTTGATTCATATCTACAGGAATGCTGGATGAGAAGGATGTAGTCCATTTTTACTGTTATCACTCCCCCTCCAAGTCTTCCCAGCCCTGCCTGGTACAAAGTTGTGATTAGATTTGAGAGTAGTGAATGGGTGACCACTGGCACATACTGCCCGAGAGCTAAGGATGGGAAGCCTGATCTTGATGCCTTTGGGAAAATGTCACTTTCCTCCATCTTCCTTGTTACTTGGCCAAAGAGAGAAATGAATGGAACTTGTTTGGCTTTCTTTGGCAGGGACCACACTAACTTTTCCCCAAAACAGGGCATGCCTCTCAGTATTCTGCCATGATTGCTTTTGGGCCATTTAGAAAAAGTACTGACTTAGTGAGAGGACACTGCAAGCTTTCGATGGGGAAAGAGGCCCTGTTGCAGGAGAAAAACTCCCACTCCTCCATTGAAGCCTTCCATGACCATGAGTAATTTATTCTCTCTTCTTTGGGACCATATTACCCTGTATATTGCTCTGTATATTAATTTGGCCATTTTGCCAAACATCACCTTTTCAGTGTTGGATTTCCAAGATACCTTTAGAATATGCCTGAGGGCAGAAGTTTGGCCTTCCAGCACCTTGAATCCTCTGGAGCCCCAGTCTTTGGGGTAATGAGTGTCAAGTGGCTGCCCCCTTGGCAGAGTAGGTGAATAGAGATGACACACCAGCCAAATGCCCAAAGCTGGATACCCTCTAAGCTGTGATCAAGCTGAGGGCAGAGCCTAGCCCTAGGGACAGTACAGCCCACACTCCTGGGCTGGGAACATTTCAGACTCATATTGGCTCAGCTCTGGAGCTGGCTGTGGCCAGCTGGGACACTGAACCGTTTGCTTGTTCTGTCGACAGCCCTGAAGAACTGGAGTCCTTCCCCTGTGGGTGAAGTCTAAATTTAGCCCTAAAGAAGCTGCCTTCCCATTTTGCTGGTGAAAAGCTCTTTTCACTGGAATGGGCCTCTGCTTTGATTAAGTGGGAGGACCCACATCTGGGAATACATAAACTTTATTGTCCTTGGATGACAAAACAGTTTCCCTGCCTACTGGTTTTCCGCCTTTTTAGCCTGGAGTGTGATTGCCTCTGCTTATGACTGTGTTGGCCAGGGCAAGCCATTTGGCTGTAGACTGGGCTCCCAAAGCTGGAGCCTAGGCTGGAGTGGACACCTGGGGACATTGTCCTATCCCCACTTCACCTCTGGAGGCCCAGCTCTATGTGTGCAGAATATGATAGAGAACAGGAGGCTGGGTCTTTTGCAAGATCCTGGAAGAACATGAGGCCTAGGTTTGTACCCTTTTAGAGCAGATTCTAGGATTTCAGGAGGGCTGAAATATCCTGGGGCATCCCTATAAGGCTGTAGGGTTCAAGGTCTTGGGGCCCATCCTGGACCCATATTAAAGTGAACATGAGGGGCGCCTGGGTGGCTCAGATGGTTAAGCGTCTGCCTTCGGCTCAGGTCATGATCTCAGGGTCCTGGGATCGAGTCCCGCATCGGGCTCCCTGCTCCTTGGGGGCCTGCTTCTCCCTCTGCCTTTCTCTCTTGCTCTGTCTCTCCTGAGTAAAAAAAAAAAAAAAAAAAAAAAAAAATCTTTAAAGTGAACATGAGACTCCTATCTTGGACAGACACCAGCCCTAAGGGGTTCTCTGGGCAGAGAAAGACTTCTAAGACTTCTCCTGACCCAGAGGAGGCTCCTTAGGTGACCCCTATCCTAGAACCCCTCTGCCATTTGAGTTTTATGTGAATAGTTTAGGGAGCTGACAAGTGAACGTTCTTTTAAAAGTCAGCTCCCCTAGTGCACAGTCACATCTCTTTTGATAAATGTTTCCTTTGCCGTCCACTGATACGAGCTCTAGCTAACTCCTCTATGTAAGAACTTCTGAAATACAGGGCAGAGAACACTGGACTTGGATTCAGAAAAGCTGGGTTGCCGGGTGGTCTGGTTTTACTGCTTATTAGCTGTATGACTTTGGGCAAGTTACCTTCTCCAGACTTCTGTTTCCTTGTCTGGAAAATGGCAATAATAAGTCTGTAGTCACAGCTCTGTTGTCAGCAAAAAGTGAGAAAATATTATATATTTTCAAAAGCTCTTTGTAGAAGTAGATTGCCTTCTCCATCAAGTGACCTGGGCTGGCAGCAAATTGTTTGGATTTGATTGGTTCCTATACACCTCCCACCCCATGGAAATCTCTTCTCTCAAAGAGCTCCCTTCAGGACACTGGGGGGGGCTTGGTAGATCAAGGGAACTCCTGCTCAATTTAGACCCTTCTCTTCCCACCTTTGTCTGATCTCTTGAGTCTCTTTCTTTTCCTGAAGAAGGATGGTGAGGAGGTCTGGGAGCAAGGAAGCATGACTTCTAGATTGATTGGGCAGTTGTTTTGCTGAATGCCCATAAGCAGGTTGTACCTCAGTTTGTTGGTCTGTAGAATGTATACACAAGTACCCATAAGCAGACCTTGAGAAACAACTTAGTGAGAACTCAAGAGGAAAACTGTAATAATTGCACTGTTGTAGTCCCATCATCCAAATCCAGTAGTATATCTTCTGATCAGAACCTTGAGACTGGTAATTTTCCCAATCTACTCTGAGCAGCATTCAACATTAGTACTAGAACAAGCTTCTGCATTTAACAAGAATTGATAGAATGGAAAGAAATTAGACTAAGTCTGAAAGAAATTAGGCTCTGGGTGAGGAAGAATTGGAAAGCCACCCTCTTGTTGTAATTTTCCAGGATGTCCTGGACAGCCCCCAGAAGTCATCAGTATGGAAAGAGCTCAGGAACATTTTATAAGCTAGTAAAGCATTGTTGGGGTGGGGTTGAGGGAGGGATAGATTCTTTGGAATTTATCTGCATGGCTGACGTCACTTTCTCAGCACAGGGAGCCAAACTGTCTCGATGTCTGTGGCCTCTTTCTGGAATCATTTCCCAGTAGTTAATCCCAGGTGACCCTTGAGGCCACTTCCCTGTCAGAAATTGTTGGCTTACAGCAAGAAGTGGCCCTTTCTGGGTCCCTGAAGTTGGCAAGGAAGCTCCTCCTTCAAGCCTAAGTGGAAGGGAAATTGATGGCTTCTCTGGGCTGAGGTTCTCTCTCCTGCAGACCCACGTCTGGGCTGTCCAAGCCTCATAACTTTAAATCTTTGCCTCTTTGCCTCCATGAGTTGTAATAACTGTCACACTCACTAGCTAGGCACCATCCATAAAGGCTCAGCACAATTTTCTGCCCCTAGCTTGGGGGACAATATGTTCAATTTTTTTTTAAATTTTTTTATTCTTATGTTAATCCCCATACATTACATCATTAGTTTTAGATGTAGTGTTCCATGATTCATTGTTTGTGCATAACACCCAGTGCTCCATGCAGAATGTGCCCTCCTCAATACCCATCACCAGGCTAACCCATCCTCCCAACCCCCTCCCCTCTAGAACCCTCAGTTTGTTTTTCAGAGTCCATCGTCTCTCATGGTTCGTCTACTCCTCCGATTTCCCCCCCTTCATTCTTCCCCTCCTGCTATCTTCTTCTTCTTCTTTTTTTTTTTCTTAACATATATTGCATTATTTGTTTCAGAGGTACAGATCTGAGATTCAACAGTCTTGCACAATTCACAGCGCTTACCAGAGCACATACCCTCCCCAGTGTCTATCACCCAGTCACCCCATCCCTCCCACCCCATCCCCCACTCCAGCAACCCTCAGTTTGTTTCTTGCGATTAAGAATTCCTCATATCAGTGAGGTCATATGATACATGTCTTTCTCTGTTTGACTTATTTCGCTCAACATAATACCCTTAGCTTGGGGGACAATAATGTGGCTTCCAACAGTAGACTGGGAAGTGGGAAGCATCCTGCTGTCTCTCAAGACAACACTGAATCCCTGGCTTTGTCATGGTAGACAACATCACATCATCTTTCCTAAGCTTTGGTTATTATAAAATGGTGTTCATTTTAATTTGGACATTTAGAGAATGTGACAGTGGATCCAGAAAAGGGAGGGGACAAGGAAGAAGGGGACAAATGAACATTTATTGAGCATCTAGTATGCATTACGCACTGTGCTGAAATATTTTAATGTACATAGTCGCATTTAACTCTTAAGACAACTCCCTAGGTTAGAACATTACAAACCTCATGTTATAGATGTGGGAGTTAAGATTTGGAGAGCTAAAAATAAAATGAAGGATTACATGGTTTTTCTTGATTTTCTTGAGGGTTGGCTTCTCAGTAGAGGTGGTATCATATTGTGCCAGGAAGATTAGAACAAGGGTCCCAATGTCACAGTAACAGGGACCCACTGAGATTCTACCTGATAGATCCAGTCTCCTCAAGAGGCCAACATGAAGTCACCCAATAATGGGATGGGATTTTCTAGGCAAACCACTCTCTCCTCCAACAGGAGAGTTGGGGCAACCAAAATTTGCCATTCCTCACCTCTAAGACAGGGTGACCCTTCTGAAATCAGCTGCTCTCAAGATGGCTGTACAGGTCCCCAGTACTGGCTGCCAACATTGTTCCAAAATCTTTATGCTGCGCAGACCAGCCTTGGGAAACAGGCATCTCTCTCCAGCTGGCGAGACTCAGGCTGACTCATCTGGCCGCGAGAACCTGAGCATCAGCACGCCCTCCTGTCTGCTGCTGCCTCTGCCGTGACCACGGTGGCCAAAAGTCGTGGTGGAGGCTGGGGTTTGATGCTGCATGCTGCCGGCTTCCCAGCCCTGGGAGGGAGCATTCTGGAGGCAGCGAGCTCAGCCAGCATGCCCCCTGCATTCCAAGCCCTCCTTCCTTGCCTGTGGCTCAATCCCCCATGACCCAGGGTATGGAACATGATTCCTTTCTCCAGAAGCCCTGTGACTGAGCTGAGACAGGAGGGACCTGCAGTCCCTCTTCAGCTGGGGACAGCAAAGATGTTTATCCCCCAGAGACAGGAATCCTCTGGGTGGGTGGTGGTGAGCTTGGGGAGCGGCTGCCGCCGGCTGTCCTCAGGAAAGGTCTGCCACTTTCTGACCTGGAGCTGACCTGAACTCAAGTGGCAGCCACTCCCCTGCCGTTTGCTCCTGCGGTCAGAGAGAGGGACAGATGACGCCATGGCACTTTCTGGAGTGCTGAAGTGAAGTTTTGACAAATTCCAAAGAACATCAAAGTGCAGAACAACAGCCAATACATCACAGTCTGTCACCAGGGCCCCCACCCCTGATTATCACATTAAATCAGCAATGGGCACATTTCATCCGTAGCTCAGCGGACGCCTACTGGAGCTCATAGTTTCTCCTCCCAGAGTTAAACAAATATGGCAATGGTTACAGTTAAAAATCTGTGCTCTCTGTTCTACATCCAGCAGCTGAGCACGCGCACACACACACACACACACTGACAGAGAAGCGTATTGCTGAAAAAGGCAGATAATTGGGATTATGTAACCTGCTAGAACAGAACGCAGAGGTGGGTTCTAGTCCTCGCTCTTCCACTTAATAGCTTGAAATCTTTAGCAAGTTAGTTAATACCTCTGGGCCTCAGTTTCCTCAGAGTAAAATATGGACAATGATACATGTATTTCCAAATGGTGAGTTTAGTTGGTCGCAGTTCAACATTCATTCCTGCCTGGGAACCATGGACAGTGCTTGCTAGTCATGATGTTTTATATTTGTTTCTTGATGTGTTTACTGTGTTTAACGTTTTGGATATAAGAAAGATCAAACATTCTCTTCCACTAAAGCTTTGCTGAGAAATATGTGTGAGTGAAGGGGAGGCAGGCCACTCTGGGTTTGAGTTTCAAGTTATGAAGGAAATACTTGCTGGGTTGGTATTTCCCTGGGTAAATTCTCACTGGGGGTGGGAGCGGAAGGTAACTTCAGAAAGCGCTTATGCTGATCTTTAAAACCGTTTCCCCCAAACTCTGGAGCATCCAAAGAAAGCAGAGTTATCTGCCAGAATGTCCCAGAAAGAACAACAGGCGTGTGAATTCTGTGCCACATGATCAGGCATAAGAAATGTCACATTTCTTTTATTACTTTAAATTAAATTTGATATGCTATTGTAGCCATCCTGCCAGGCTGGTGGGAAATTCAGTCTCAGACCTTCCAGAAATGCCCCCTTCCTCTCAGTTCCTGTGAATGTCCACCCGGCACATTCAGGGATGGCCCTCTGGTCTTCGGTCCACATGGGTGACCATGGATGTATTTCATTTGCCAGATCCTCATCATCCTTGGAGGCTGGTGGCTCTCCCTTCTCTTGGCAAAGCTTTGCCATGGCTGTAATTTCTCCCCGAGGCCCTGCCATCTTCCTAGAGGGTTTTTAGGGAGGCAGAACCTTTCTGCCTGGGAACACAGGTCTCTAGCCCTTTCTCGTCCTGGAGGAGGCCCTAGAATTCTTTTCAGTCCCCTTCTCCATCATTTGGTGAAGATAACCAGTAATCTCCCTTCAGAGAGCCTTTGGAAACACAATGATAGCCTCCAGTTCCTGAGGCTGGGGGAAGGATAGGTTGTCCAGGTTAATTAGAGTTAATCAGTTCTGTTACTGAGAGAGGTAACAAGATAGGACTGGAGAATTTGTCTGGGGTCTCGGCGAGGAAAATGGAAGAGAGAGATTTAAAGAACCACATGGTGAAACAGGATAAGATTCTGTTTCCTCTAAAATACCAGTCGCTTTCCTTCCTTCCACTTCTACCTTTACAGAGGTCACCAAGTTATGGGGGAAGGGCTGGGTGGGCAGCAGAGGAAGAGGTCAGCAGAAGATACTGCCTGCCAACTACATGGCATTAAAATCCTTGTAAATTAAGAAGTGCTTGCTCGGGGATGATCTTTTTGGCAGTCAGGGCCACTCTGCAAGATAGGTGGGGCAGTTGTTAATCCCATTTTCCAGATAAGGAAACTGAGGTTCAGAGGGTTTAAAAGACTTGCCCAAAGTTACAGAGCTGAGTGGCAGAGCAAGATGAGGCATTCAAGTCTACTTGACTTTTTCTTCAGGAGTCTCCAGTTTCGCTCACGATTTTAGATTAGGCTTCAGCGACATCCGTCAGTGACTTGGGATGTTTGGCTTTTGGCAGTGATCTGGCAATCTGGAAAGTTGCTGATAGATTTTGTCTAACTCTTGTTCTTATGCTATTTTTTTTGTTGTTGTTGTTACCTTCAGGAAGAGAAGCTAGAAGTAGAATATATTTCTTATTAGAGAATATGCTCTGGACTTTGATGTGTATCTGGTGGGTCCCCAAAGGCTAGGTTATGGCAAGTTTAAGACCGTGTTGCTAATTCTATGTGCATTCAATAGACTACCTTTGTGAGGGGAGTAATTTTATAAAACTATTAATTCAAGTCTCAAAGAAGAATTGCAGGAAACGTATTTCTGACTATTTAGAAGTGACTCATTATGGGACTATTTGAAAACTATATATTATTTTTATCAGTAAATAGAATTGCCTATAGTCAATGTTATCTCGTCACATCCAGGGATTCTAAGATCCGGTTACCCATTTCCCTCAAAACAACTGACAGCAAAGCTGGGGAAGAGAGAACCCACTGCAGTCTCTGCAAGGCTAAACCTCCCCTAAGCCCCACTGCACACTCTAACGCCACACCCTTCCCTGCCAAATAACAGAGGGCAGATAAGATGGAAATTTTCATTCCAGTTCTCAATAATTTCCACAGCCAGTGAGATATCAGGATCAGAAGAGGTTCCATAACCAGAAAATCTTGGCTGCAGTTTCACTGTTTGGAAGCAAAAAGGGAAAATTAAGGAGTGCCTCAGATAGCCTTTCTTAGGGGGCTTTGTCAAGATAGAGGCTTTTGAATATTTAAATCGAAACAAAGGATAGCTAAGAGTTCATTTCCCAATTAACTATCAGACGGTACAAAGTATTTTTCTAGAAAGTACACGATCCACTTTTCATTAGCTGCTATTTGGCCTCACCAATGTGAAGCAGGAACTTCAGCTCGACCTATGTCAGCTGGATCCTCGGACACAGTGTTGTATCCGTTCACTGCATGAAGTGCTCTGGTCCTTAAATAGTTGAGCATAGCTAAAGTCTGCTGCTTCCAAAATGACCATCATGGAGCAGGGCTTCCAGCTGGAGAATGATGGGCCAGCCTGGGCAGTTTTCTGGGCTTGCTTCATACGGAGGGAGGTGGTCCAGGTCTTTGTCTCCCAAACAATCCCTGGTTTTGACACTTCCTGAGAAAGCAGGGCTGGTTCCCTTGTGTGCCGCAACTCTGGAAAGCAGCTCTTCCTGTTAGGAAGACAATGGTCCTTATGGGAAGGCTAGGGTTGCATGGGAGAAAGATATGAACAGCAAGGAGAAGGATGCATGCTTTGCTGGCAAGGAAAACGGTAGGCCCGGAACCTTGCGGTGGGTTGAGCAAGGTGTCCCGAGGGCTAGGTGATGTCTGCCTGGAGCAGAGAAGAAGTAGGTGGGGAGGAGATAAAGGAGGTTAGGAAGGTAGTGGGAGGTGGAAGGAGGTGGCCCAGAGTGTTTAACACCCAGTTTAGGAATCTGGGACCTATGGTATGGGTCTTTGCCTCTCAAAGTGTGGTCCAAAGATTAAGCATACTAGTCACCAGAGAGCTTGCTAGAAATGCAGAATCGGGGTTCACCCCAGACCTAGGAGATCACAGTCTGCATTTTAAAAGGAACCCCAGGAGATCTGTATCTTCATTCAAACACTGCTCTAGGCTGAGAGGAAGCAAGAAAGATTTGGAGCTGGGGGGTAACATGATGGTGGATGTGTTTAGGAATGAGTCCACTGGGATGGTTGGAGAACCCTCACTTAGGAGCCCCTGGCCACAACCCTGAGGAGGAGAGTCAGACGAGATAAGTCTTTTCACCAGAGCAATGACTCCCGAGACAGACGTCCTCCCCTTGGCTTCTGCTCAGGTGGCAGCACCCGTGGTGATCAGCCCAGACTTCGCACAACATTAGGAAATGTGTGTTTTCAGGAAGTGGCCATACCCAGGATCTGTTTTTGAAGGCAGGCTTCATGGCTGCGGCCGCTTATCTGCCAGACCCCAGGGGGAGCCGGGATAGCCGGCCCTGCAGCCCCACAAACACGCGGCCCCTCCTGGTGGGGTCAGGGCTTCTGTGAAAGACATTTCAGAAGTTTCCCGCAGCTGCAACAAATTGTTAGGGTATGCCCCACAGCACCGCTGTGACCTGCTTTTCTCAGTCTTCAGGCAGCCAGCTCCTGAAACTGGACACTCCCAGGGCCTTGCGGGCTCTACTTCAAATGGGGTGTGAGGAGCATTGCCCCAACACCTTCTCTTTCTGTTCAAACATGGTGACGTTGCTAAATGGGCGCCACAGACCGCGTGTCCTGGGCCTCTCGCCCCAGGGAGGAGGTGGTTGCTCCTTCCCTGGAGGTAGTTAAGAACCAGGGACACAGTAATCTAGGTCTGGGACCGGGTTGGGTCTGCATCTGTAGGGAGAAAGAAAGGGTGGGTAACAAAGAGAGAACTCTTTCAACTGGAAGATTCTAGGGTTCTCAACTTTGAAAGGAAAGGGTGTAAACTTAGTTCTCAGTTTTATCCTGCCTTTTTCAGTTGTTCTCTGAGTCTCAGTCTTCTGTCTAAAAGGAGATGGTAGTAGCTTCTCGAAGGTCAGGAGAGCCTGAGCATCCCCCCTGGCACGTGGGTGGCTAATCAGTGTTAGTCCTATCCTTTGCCTCTCCAGAGTCGCTGCCTCTCTCCTGGTGTTTCTTGCAACTCAACTTCCGAATTAAATAGTTCCTGTCTGGGAATTCAGATCAACTAGAGGGAATATAAGTCTTGAATACATGACATTTTAAATTTGAAGGCTACAGTTCAGAATAAATGTGACCATTTGTTGAAACCAAACCATTTCCTAGAACGGACGAACTGAATTGTCATTAGCACATTAGTTATTTGATAGCAAATGGGTTCTCTTAGGACACAAAGGTAATTAAAAGCAGTTTGTTCAAGTGTCTCTGGTTTAATATTGCCCACCACATTCTCTTTTTTCTGCCCTCGCTGAGTAAAACCCATACTTTGTGAGTTCGGAGGCTAGCCTCTGATGAGTTCTGCTTCTTCTAAACGTATTCCCACACAAGGGGTCCCACAACTGAAGGTTATCAATGTTGTGGAAAACCTCCCATAAAGTTTTCTTCTAATACAGACCTTGGAAACACAGAAGACTCCTTGGATGGTCAGACTTACCTTTTCCCAAGACCATAAAAAAATATACTTTTGTTTCCTACCCCAAACACGGTATAACTCATTTCCCTTTTCCTGGGAGATTGTGGTTAATATGGGGAGGCCTGGGGGGTCTCCAGGATAAAGCCGCTTGTAAAACAACCGTGGGGGGATTCCAGATCTGACTTAATCAACATTTCTCAAGATCCATAGACCCATAAAACTGTTTGCTTTCTTACCCCAGTTCAGCGGGCTGATTTATTTCTCTCACCCTGCTGATGCTGTCGCTGCTCGGAGCGGTTCATTTGTCAGGTTGAGAGAATTACAATTCACAGGACCCTCACTAGTGCTATCTCAGTTTATAAATGTCACGAATTACAATTTATTGCTATGCACCCTGCAGAGTCTCATATTAATAAATTGCGTCTCATCTGCAAAAGCACGTGTATATGGCTCCCTTGGACATAGGCTTATGGTCCTAGAGCTGCAGCACGTCTGCATGTGGCCAACACACAAACATAGCTGTTCTGCCTGAACCGGGCCGCCAGTCAAGTTCCCGCTGCCTCTGTCTGATTTTGTCTTCCCTTGCAGTGGCTGCTCGTGGGCCCTGCTTTCTTGTTTTTATCTCCACGGGGATGCTGTGTAGAGGATGCCAGACACCATCTGTGTGTGTTTGTGTTGTGGTGGGGAGGGTGTGCTGGTAGGACGAACTTTATCCCTTTCAAAATGCACAGATTTTACCTTGTAGATTTTATCAACCTGGGGGTACAAAAAAAAATCCCATTAATAATGCAACACTTTCTTTTGCTCACTCTCGTCCTTAACAGCCACTAGAATCTCAACTCCAGCTTTCTGGAAGTGCTTGCTGGCTTCTCACGTGCTCCCAGAAGCTAATCCAGCTGTCCATATGGTCAGATCCCACAAGTCATCTTCCTTTTTCCTTCCTTTCCCCTGCTCTGGCCTCTTCTGCTGGGCGGGGCTCCTGACACCTGTTGAACACCTTACAGTTTCTGCCAGGTACCCCTAAGTCCACCCAGAACCTTTGTTTCTTACTGAACACCTGCTGGTTACATCTGATTCCTATTGGGCATGCCATGATTCTCACTATTTCTGTCTGCCATGGATCTGTAAATCCCTGTTACGGGCTGGTTTGTGTTCTTCCCAAATTCATATATTGAAGTCCCTAACCGCAACTACCTCAGAATATGACTGTATTTGGAGACAGAGTCTTTACAGGGATAAGTAAGTTAAATGAGGTCATTAGGGTGGACCCGAATTCAATATGAATGGTGTCCTTATAAGAGGAGGAGATTTAGACTTGGAAAGGTACAGAGCGAAGATCATGTGAAGACACAGGTTGATGACAGCCATCTACAATCCAAGGAGAGAAGCCTCAGAAGAAGCCACCCCTGCCAAAACTTTGATCTCAGACTTGTAGCCTCTGGAACTGTGAGAAAGTAAATTTCTGTTGTTTAAGCCACCTAGTTATGGCAGCCCTCACAAAGTAATGCAGTCCCCTGCCAGGAACTGTCTGGAGACTTCATGGTGACTAAGCTGGGTACCAGTAGATGTCAAGTCGGGGATAAGAGCCCGTGACTTCTGTTGAGATTTTGTTTTGTTAGAGGAGCCTCAAAGCTCTGCTTCTGGTGCCCTGATGGCTTTCCGTGTATGTGGACCTGCCCAGCCCAATCCAGCATGGCCTACTCTTCCAAGCTCTTCCCCTATCCTTTCCCGAAAAAGACCTGTGTTCAAATCACACTGGACTCCTTATTTCTGGAAACTACTGTGACTTAGTTAGAACCAGGGGCTGGGATCACCCAGGGAGATGTGGAATCACAGGATGCTATTTGGTAGGTGTGGGAGCCAAGGCAGAGAAATGGCTGCTACTGGAGGTGTACCTCTGGAGGCTGAGGCAGAAGGAAGACATACCCTGGCTTTTCCCTTCTTCTTACCCTCTGTTCCCCGCCAAGCGCCTTCTGTCGGCTGAGCCCACTGGAAAGCACAGGAGTCTGGGAAATTGGAGCCCGTAGGGGTCCGCCCCGGCCACGGAGAACAGAGCCCAGGGCCAGTCTTCCTCTCACACCCCTACATTCGTTGCCTGTGGCTGCCACAAGCATTAGCACAAAATTGGTGGCCTGAAACAACCAAAATTTATTCTCTTACCATTCTGGAGGCCACAAGTTCAAAATCAGGTGTCAGCAAGTGTGCACTCCCTTCTGAGGCTCTAGGAGAGACTCCTTCCCTGCCTCTTCCAGCTTCTCGTGGTTTCAGGGGTTCCTTGGCTGTGGCGGCAGCCCTCCAATCTCTGCCTCCCTCTTCACATGGCCCTCTCCTCTCTCTGTGGGTCTCTTCTCTGTGTGACCCTTGTCATTGGATTTGGGACCCACTCAGATCTTTCAGGATGACCTCATCTTGAGATCCTTCACTCATTTACATCTTTTCCAAATAAGGCTGCATTCCCAGGTTGCAGGGACTGGGATGTGGGTATACTTTTGGGGGCCCCCATTCAACCCACTGCAATCTCTTTAACTGTGTTCAAGTGATTCCCCAGCCCTTCTCTAGCTAGAAAAATCCTGCAAGTCTCCATTCTGGGGGGTTACCTTCATGTACGATACCTTGCCTGAACTACACTATCAGGCAGGCTCACTTACAACCCCTCCTGAGCCCAGTCATTCTTTGTTCACATGCATAGTGCTTATCAACTTGGTGGTTCATTCCGTTAGACCATGAGCTCCTCAAGAACAGAGCAGAGCCTGTGTTGTCTGCTCCAAGGGCCAACTTCACTTAGCTTCTCTCTTCCACGAGGAAGCTGTCCATTTATCCTTCTCTTTACTACTGAGTAGTGCTAGGACCATTGGCAAACAGATTTGCTCGATCTATTTTCTCATCTAAAAATGAGGCTAATTCTCATCTCTGCCTGCTTTCTAGGATTGTTACAGGAATGCGATCAGATATTTTAAAAACGCTTAATAAATAAAATACTGCACAGACCTCCCATGCCATTTCCATGACACCAAGCCCCGTGAAGAAGCAGTGTTTCTGTAAAGGACTACTGTTATTAATTGGTATGATTGCTGTTTTGTTTGCTAACACTGATTCCGCTTTTATCACATCCGAGTTTGTGTGTTGGGGCTCATCACGCAGTCGTGCATCACCCGCCCGCCCTGCCCTGGTGTGCAGCTATTTGCTATGTGCCAGGGAGAAGCTAGACTCGACTCTTTTACCCCACGTGAAAACTCGATGTCTCCCTTGTGTCAAAGAGAGAGAATGAGAGAGAGAGAGAGAAAGAGAATTAGACGCCAGAGAGACACTATATATAGTTTTTCTTTGACTGCTGGAAAAGATAAGTGGCTGAAAAGAGACGGGAATTGTTTGCCTATAAATTGAGCGCCAGCAGGTTTATCGCTGAAGGCTGTAGATTATGTTGAGTGGAGTAATCAGGAGGAAGAAGGGGAGGCTACAATAACACGGCGATAGGGACTATTTGGAGTCCACAATCAGACCCTCCTTGACTTATGTACCCTGCGTGGAAAGTGCTTATGTTACAAAACAGGGTGAGGTCCTGGCCCCGAGATACTTATGTGTCTCCTGGGTAGTGAGGCGGCCGTTGCCGGCTAGATTGGTATGCTCCTTGGCTGGGTCCGATGTCACTTGAGAGGGCTGGATGGGCTGGTGGAGATGCCAGGGGCTTCCTCCCACAGGGCATGGCAATGCCCCAGAGCCGGAATCCAGAGCACGGAAGAGAAGGGCAGTAAACGCCTGGCGCAGAATAATATTTGGGCAGGGTGTTCCTTGAACCATGGGATGCTTGGAGTTTTCTAGGTTTTCCTCCTCCTGCAACCCTGTAAGCTACAGGTGATAAATAATATCTTCAGTCCTCGTGGCGCCTGGTGTCTCTGTGGAGCACCCTGGTTGGCCCCCAGATGAGGCCACCGTGAGGGCTGCAATTGCATCATGAGCCCAGGATGGAGGGGAGACTTGGGACAACTTTTGTGAACCGCAGAGCCTTTCTGCTTGGTTGGTGCTATCCGTGTGGTGCCATGGTCTGGAAGGTGCTGTTCCATTTCCAAGCAGTCCTGTGCAGGGGCATGGTGCATTCAAGTGGCCAGGGAGCAGTGACTGGCTGGAAAGTGAAACGCAGTGACATTGCTGTTCTGGGCAAGCATAAATCAACCCTAGGAGCTTTCTCCTCCTTTATCTTGGCAGTGGGTTTGCTTTCTTGATAAATCACCCTCATGACCAAATGGATTTAGCCCAGATTAAATGTCTTTTGGTCATGTAATTTACTCACATTATTTCTCATTTGTGACTCCAGTGGGCTCACAAGAAAGACAGACTCAGTCCCTAATATATGGATGCTCGCCTGCCCCGTGGGTGCCTGCTGTGTGAAGGACCCCAGTACTGGAAGACCAGAGGAGTGGTCAGAAAGAGAAGCCCATGGTAGGTGCCTCTTCCGAAGTCCAATAGCTGAACGTAATGTTTACAGACATTCCAGGTGCTTCCCGCTGCCTTCAGAATGAAGCCTAACCTCCCTAGTGAGGGCCTTTCTTTCCAGCTTCATCTCTTCCCACTCTGCCTGTATGCCCTTCCCTCTGACAGTGCCAAAATACTTTATATTTCCCAAACAGTTTACATATCTATGCCCCTGGACATTACTCATGCTAACCCCCTTTGGCTCAAATGCCTATCTTTTTGGTGGGCTTCCACTCCTTCTTCAAAACCTAATTCCAGTGTGCCCTTATTATGACTTTAGGGGCCATCCATCCATCCTCCTTACCTCCACTCTGAACGGACTGAACTGTTCCCTCGTCTGGGCTCCTCAGGGCAGGGTGTTTATCCTCTAGGGTAGGGCTTATCATCCGGCATGATAGGTATTTGCTCAAGGTCTGACTTTCCCACTAAATACTAGACTCCTCCAGGCTGAGACCTGGCTTATGTATCTTTTTAAGTACCCAATAACCAGCACATGTTATGTCCTCAATTTCTTCTGAATTAAAATAATGTACCTGTAACATATGTGACAAAACCAAGTGCTGATTTCTTCTTACTCAACAATTAGGGGAGTAAAAGGACGTAATTCTCAGAAGAGTGCATCATTTTCTGTCAGCTGCCTTATGGCACATTATGAATAAGAGCAAAGAATAAAGAAAGTTGGACTGGAGATTTGTAAGTTGGAAGCAGGGGAGAGAAGACTAAAGATCATTTTTGTGGAAATAATCCTTTGCTCTTATTTTAGTTATTCATTTCATCTTTCCTAAGTGTTTCTCAACTCTTATTCTTACCACCCCAAAAGAAGTGACAGTGTGATTGCTTGGCTGTGTGTTGGCTGAGTAGAGTAGCACTGGACTGACAGTCAAGACACCCAGATTCAAATCCTAACTCTGCTGTACACATTAATCATCTTGGTTTTGGTTTCTGCCTCTGGAAAATGGATCACTCAGCCCAATCCATCTCACTCAAGAAACATTTTTGAAGGTAAAATTATCAACAGAAGAGTATTAAGTATACTCTTCCATGTGCCAGGCATTTTGCTGGGATCTTTACATAGTTCTGAGGCTTATCCACTGCTATGCGGGAGGCCTCATTACTATCCTCATTTTGCAGGCAAGGGCTATAAGGCTCAGAGGGTCACCCATGGTGAGGTGCTGCCTAAGTAGCAGAGTATGATTCAGGTCCCAGTCTAAGTGCAGAACCCAGGCAGGTATACTCTGCCCATTGTCCCCTACTTGTATTTTGGATATAAGGGTGCTAAATACTCTATTGTTTTGGGGTCCTGTGGAAATAGTCCATGATCTCTGCAAAACTTAAAGCACCTAAAAGCCATATGGTTGCCAAAAATGGAACATCTAAGTGTATAAACAGAATCTTGTTTTTCAGTGTTCTAGGAAGCTTGTGCCTCAGTTGTGTTCCTCACTACCGTTAGGGTGATCTTTTTCAAATATAATCTTATCATGACTATCCCCTCCTAACAACCTTCAATGGGTCTCAGTTGCCTGTAAGATAAAACCAAGGTACCTAAGAAGAATTTCAAGACCACTTATGATCCAGCCCTTGCATTCGTCTCCTGCTTCTTTCATGTTTCTCTCCCCCAACACCTCACCCCTATCATGCCAGCAATAGATGGAAGCAAGATGGAAGTGGTGGTGTTCCTTCCAACTCCCATGACCACACTGTGTTCGCTCAGTGAGCTGTGCGTGCCTTCTCTCTACCTACAAGTGGTCTCCCACCTGCACAACTAGTTGCTCAATCCATGTTCCCTCCATCTCTTCTTTCTTATTTTCCATATTAGTTATCCATTGCGGCATAATGAGTTGCCCTGAGAAAGGGATTTAAAACAATAATCATCACTTAAAATGTCTCACTGCTTCTGAGAGTTAGGGATTCAGGAGTGGCTGAGCTGGGTGGTTCTGGCTAAGGTCTCTCATGAAGCTGCATTTAGGTGATAGCTGGGCCACACTCATCTGAAGGCTTGACTGGTGCTGGAGCACCAGGGTCTAAGGTGCCTCACTTGCATGGCTGGCATAATAGTGCTGGTTGTTGGCAGGATGCCCTAACTCCTCACCATGTAGACCTCTTCATAGAGCTGATGGAGTAGCCACACAATATGATGGCTGGTTTGTCCCAGATCTTCATTTTTACTGATCTTAAATTTTCTTCCATTCAGCAGTGCACCCACCTTACAATCTGGGATTCCTGGGCTCACTTGCACTGAAGGCAGCCCTGTGACACCATTCAAGCTAATGAAATATATGTGAAGCTTGTACTTCCTGGGTAGAGCTTCTAGGAAAACTCTTATTTCTTGGTCAAAAGGGACAGTCTCACTTGGTGCATACCTCTTAACCTTTACCTTTTTCTGCTTTTCCTGCCCCAAACTCATAGTTGATGTCTGGATATGCAAGCAGTAATCTTGCAAGCAAGATGATGAAAGTCACAAACGAGGAACAGCAGAGGGGAATGATAAAAAGCGTTTGGTCCCTGATGGCTTCATAGAGCTTCTATACCTGCCCTAGATTGCTTAACCTCTGCACTTCTTGTTACTTGAGAAAAATGACCCTGATTTGCTGATGTCACTGTTGGCAGTTTCTTGTTTCATGCACCTGGCCACAATTCTACCCAATGCACTCCTTTGTCTTTTTCTAAACTTGTAAAATTTCTTTTTTTTTTAAACTTGTAAAATTTCTATTACTATACATGTCACACTTAATTTTCATGACTTATTTACATAGGCTTCTCCTCAACTCTTCAGTGAACTCCTTGAGGGCAAACATTAAGTTATAGTTAACATTGTACAGTACATTCTTATTAAACTGAGGAGTTTATATTTAAAAGAAACTTTTAATGGATTCTTTGAGCTTTGACCACAGAGAATAAGCTCCATCACTCTAGTGGTGATCAGTGAATCTTGTCTCATCCTGACTTTCTTTCCCACCAGTGCCAAGACCTGGGCTAGAGAAGACATCAAAGGCAGCAGGGGGTGGGGGCTGGAGAGGGGAAGACCTGTTTGATGTGAAAAAAGAGGGAGAGGTCTTGGCTAGGTTGACTACAAAGAAGCACTTCTGTGAAAATGGCTGCTAGCTCACCAGGTCATTATTTTTGCCATTCACCTTGCATGGGTCAGAGGACTTGAAGACAGATTCCTGCAGCCAGAGAGTCTAAGCTCATCACGAACAAGACTCCAACCTGTCACTGGGTGCCCTCCCCTCTCTTTTTAAGGCCTCTGCCTCAAAGGATAAGGAAGGAAGAGTCAAAGTTGATTCCAGGGTGATGAGGTGACTAGGAGGGTGCCTTGTCATTAAGAGAAATAGGTGGTCAGAAGCTGGGGGCTGAGTACACAGCTGGCTTGCTTCTGACATCCAAGTGGAGATGTGCAGCAGGCCAGCAGACGTTTAACTTAGGGAGTTGTCAGAATGGAAGTGGTCCCTGAGAATGTGGGGATGAAAATGATCCCCCTAGTAAGAGAATAGAACAAGAAGAGAAATGGATCAGGATCAGAACTTTGGGGAACTGTTTGACTTAGGCAAAAAAAGGGAAAGAAACAGAGGGTTTTTAGGGTAGTGAAACAGAATCATACTATTCTGTATGATTCTGTAATGGTGGATGCAAGTCATCATACATTTTTCAAAACCAACAGAATGTATGAAGACAGAGTAAACCCTAATGTAAACTGTGGACTTTAGTTAATAATGTTGTATCAATATTAGCTCGTCAATGATAACAAATGTGCTACACTAATGCAGATGTTACTAATGGGGGAAACTGGGGGGAGGGGTGCCATATGGGAATTCTCTGTACTTTCAGCTCAGTTTTTCTGTAAACCTAAAACTGCTTAAATATATAAAGTCTATTAATTGTTTTTAATCACAAAAAAAACAAATAGAGAAAGAAAAATGGGTAGGAGGAAAACAAAAAGAGTTCAGTGTCTTGGATACCAAAGGAGAAGAAAAGAGAGAAGGTGAGAAGGAACACTAGGAGTTAATGGGGCTGACTTAGGACAACCTAGATCAAGCCATTGACTATGTGTGACCTTGGGAAATTCACTTATGATATCTATTGTGTCTGGGATTCAGTGTCCTTATCTGCGTATCAAGTATCTAAGATATTATTAGAGTGTTTTCTCAAAACTTGGTAAACATTTTACTGGTGGTTTTGGAGATGCTGGAATGTGACCTTCGATAATATTGAATCACATGGTGGGAAACTTATCTGCTCTCCAGTTCAATTTCAGTCTTGATTTGGTCAAGTAGAAAGTCTCAACTCAGTGCTAATCTGATTTTAACACCTTTCTAACATATAAATGCTGATCTCATTTTTTAAAAATTGTGGTAAAATATGTATAACAGAAAATCTGCCATTTTAATTGTTTTGAAGTATAAAGTTCAGTGGCATTAAATACATTCACATTGTTGTGCAACCGTCATTACGATCCATCTCTGGAACTTTTCATCATCCCATACTGAAACTCTGTACCCGTAGAGATAACTCCTCATTTCTCCCTCCCTAGAGTCCCTGGTAACCACCCTTCTACCTTCTGTCTTTATGAATCTGACTACTCTAGGTATCTCATATAAGTGGAATCATACAGTATTTGTTCTTTTGTGACTGGCTTATTTCACTACGCATAATGTCTTTAAGGTTCAACTATGTTGTTGCATGTATCTGAATTTCATTCTTTTTTAAGGCTAAATAATATTCCATCCATTGGGCGCCTGGGTGGCTCAGTCGGTTGAGCGACTGCCTTCGGCTCAGGTCATGATCCCGGGGTCCTGGGATCGAGTCCCGCGTCGGGCTCCCTGCTCTGCGGGTAGCCTGCTTCTCCCTCTCCCACTCCCCCTGCTTGTGTTCCCTCTCTCGCGGTGTCTCTCTCTGTCAAATAAATAAATAAAATCTTTAAAAAAAAAAATATTCCATCCATTGATGGACATTTGCATGTTACCACATTTTGACTATTGTGAATAATATTGCTATGAATACAGGTTTACAAATAGCTCTTCAAGACCCTACTTTCCATCCCTTTGTGTAGAGGAATTGCTGGATCTTTCCAGCTTAATTTCAGCTTCATGGTAATTCTATGCTTAAATTTTTGAAGAACCACCATACTGTTTTCCACAGTGGCTGCACCATTTTATATTCCCAGCAGCAATGCACAAGAGTTTTAATTTTTCCACATACACACCAACACTTGATTCTTTCTTTCTTTCTCTCTCTCTCTTTCTTTCTTTCTTTCTTTCTTTCTTTCTTTCTTTCTTTCTTTCT